>NW_017387312.1:632639-872179 GCF_001636725.1 Cordyceps fumosorosea ARSEF 2679
CGAGGGTCCGAGGGGACCGGCTGAGACTGCCGATCCGGAATGGTAGAGAGTGTTCGTAGCGGAAGAGGGAGAGGAGAGGCGGAGGGTTGCTGAAGAAGCAGAGGAGGCAGAAGTGCGATGGGTTGATTGGGTTGTCAAAGTCGCCGTGTCGTGGACCCGGGTAGGCAAACGAAAGTCAAGCATCGTTCTGTAGACTTACCCAGTGCTTGTCAGCTGGTTCGTAGTCGGCCATTTTGGCTGTCGTGGTGGAATATCGTAAACGAGAAGTGTCTTGTCCGTCAGGCGTGTGTAAGCGGGCGGTGATGCTGTTTGTGTGTCGGCTTCGATTCCTAGACGTCGTAGGTCGCAGTAATTTGACCGAGAATATTTCTTGTATGGAGAAAACGAAACGAAACGAAACGAAGAAGAAGGATGTAGGAAAAGAGAAGCGGCGGGATGGGCTACTAATATAGAGTCCGGCGCAGCCTCACTCAGCTCGGCAAACGAGGAGGAGGAGGAGGACGGTTGGGTTGGGTCGAGGTCGAGGAGCGGAGGCTCCCAGGCACATACAGATGCCCCGCTTGGAGACTGTCAACGTATATCGGCCGCGTATTGCCAAGTACCGATTAGCTTTCTAATTCTTATTTCCCTCTTTCGCCAAGACATTCCAATAATATAATTTTTTTTCTTTTTTAATTTTCTACGGCCGCCTCATCCGTACTTTGACTTTGTAGCCACTGGCAGTGTCGGATATCGAGCGAAGGTGGGTGGTGGAGGCGAGAGTTGGTGACAAACAGTGGCCGAGTGGGGACGACAGAATGCAATAATGCGCTATAGGGGCCTTCTACAGCCGCTGTAAAACACCCAGTGTTGTAGGGCGTCCATGCGCGACACGGCCTTGCCGAATATCCAAACACAGGGCAATCATGCGCTACAAGCTCCCAAGCAAGCCGCTATAGTGCGCTATAATAACCCGGACTAAGGTGCCCTGTAACAAGGTTGTCTGCAAGATACTTTACATAAGCCAGAAAATTATTCGCACCAACACCTGCAAGTCAAGTCCAGACCAAGACACCATCATACGATGACAACAGCATGTCTTTACCTCACCGTACTTTCAACTCGCTAACACAATCTGACAAAATCAACAAGACCGAGACACTTTAAAACATGAACTTGTTAAGTTGCAACTATCTAATAAAACACCGACAACAAAGGAATCATGACGGAAAAAAAAGTTACATGTCAAAGCATACCCCCACATCTTCAGAGCTGCTTGCGCGTCCTGCCCAGACAGCATGTCTGCATTGGCATGGATATGGCCTTGCACGAGTCGGGCAGAACTGCGCCTAGGCCTGGACCCCATAACTGCGTCACAACAGAACGACCATCTCGACTTTCTTGCGCTAATAACGAACCTACCAAGAATGACCTGCTTATTCTGGCCTTCCGGCGGTGACCGGCCATCGTCTTTGCAGCGTCAGGTGAGCTGGCTCGCGGCGGGTTTGCCAGTCTAGCCTCTGCCAAACTGCAACCTCATCCAACACACAGACTAATAAAAGTGACTATTGAAGCCTTCTAGGAGCCTGGTCGGCAGGGATACGAGCGAAGCCCAAGATTTCAGATTGATTGATTGCCACTGACTGACTTCTCCCGCTGATGACGACTTAGCCAAGACTTCCACCTGGTGTCTGCGCCGCCGCCCAGACTTACGAATGCTAACAAACCCCGGCCACCACGTGGAAATAGTGACGGCCATCCCATCAACTTGCTAACCAGGGAATTAGGTAACCCCCGTGAGGTCCCTGCTTGAGATGGGATGGCGCGCCACCTGCATGGCCGCCGGCCCCCCCGCACCCGCCCGGGCGACGCGAAACTCTCCTTGTATGGAAAAAGCTGAAGCTTCCAAGCGCGACCAGGCGATATCCGGTGCGAAACTTTGGCTAAACGCAATAAAGCCAGAACGAAGTCAAAGGAGTTTTCCGACCTGGTCCAAACTTTCTATTAGCTCTATTGGTACGCTCCGGCCTCGGGGCAAGGGCGCGAGCAAAGTTGGGAAAAAAGAGTCATGTCGACTCTCAGCCTCGCCATACTAACCCTAAATCTACTACGCTGGCTTCCGGCTCCTCAGCCACAGCCTGAAGTTCCCTGCCTTGCGTCCAGGAACGCAGCCTTGTTAATGGGCTTGCCGCATCAAAACAGTCGGTGACTCAATCGAACAACCCAGCATCATGCCCAGCCGTGTCAGCAGTAAAGTAGCTCGCTTATTGCTTATAAGCTGCTTTATGCCCTGAGCATGAATCATTCGACAATGCCAACTTGAAGCTCTCGCGACGGATAACACATAAAATCACCATGAATCAATAGCACGCCATCTGAGATACAACTCAAAACCGCCCCATTCCCGCTCATGCCGCGACCGACTAAAGCTCTCGAATGCCCCTTGCCACCGAGCGGTGCGCCGGGGGCCATCCTCGTCGAGACGCCGCGTCTCGTCCTGCGCCGCTTCAAGCCCGACGACGCGCCAGCCCTCGCCCGCGCCGCCAACCACCGCGCCGTGTGGGACGGCGTCCGCGACAGCTTCCCGCACCCGTACACGCTGGCCGACGCCGAGGCCTTCGTGGCGACCCCGTGCCCGGACGCCGACCCCGTGAAGCGTTTGTATCCCACCAAGGTCGCCGTCTGCGTCAAGGGCTCGGCCGGCGACGACGACGAGCAGCAACTTGTCGGCTGCATCGGCGCCGACCCGGGCCAGGACGTCCTCTACCGCACCTGGGAGCTGGGCTACTGGCTCACACCCGACGCCTGGGGCCGTGGCTACGCGTCCGAGGCCGTCGGGGCTCTGCTGCACTGGTTGCTGCGGACGTGGCCTGGCTCGCGCCGCGTGCAGGCCCTGACGCTGGCCGGCAACAAGCGGAGCGCGAAGGTGCTGGCACGGTGCGGCTTCGTGCTGGAAGGAGTCCAGAGGGATGCGGTGGAGAAGGCTGGCGTTGTGCAAGACTTGCACGTGCACGCTGTGCTACGCCGAGATGTGCCTGTGGCAGGATGATAATGACTGGATTGTGTATTTACTCACGGTAGTGAATCGAGCGAACTCAAGAAGCAGGAATTGATCACGTAGATTGCCATGTCATACTGTGCTCTGTTGATCCGTATCATCGAATGAAGTGTACAATGTTAACAGCCTGTTCAAGCTGTCACAATATATGGGGCTTGACGCTTGGTACGACTTTGAAGGATCTTGTCCTCGTTTGCTCCTTGTCACCTAACTCCCGTACCGGCTTGTGAGAAACGAGAAAACGGTAGCGCCGCGGGCTTTGCGACAAAATCAAAGAGGTTCCAGGGATTAGCACCGCAAACTTACTTGCCGGCTTTTTGGACCGCCGCGGGCGATACGCCGGCTAGGTGGGTGCCGTCTAGCGGTACGACCTTGACGACGCCTTCGGGGCGGCGCACCCGCGGTCGTGCAGACGCGGGACAAAGACGATTTTCTGGGCGCTTAGAAGTCGCTGCGGCGTGATAGCGGAACGGGACGCAAGGAGGAAAACATGGCACTGGTCGACTACTCATCGTCGGGCGAGGATGATGGGAACGGTGCAACGCCACCGCACGGCAAACCACCGGCCAAGCGACAGAAGACGAGAGGCTCGTCCACCGGTGGGAACGAGATGCCGCCGCTGCCCCCCGAGTTTCACGACCTCTACGCGGCGACTGTGCGCCAGAGCACCGTCGACGACCCCTCGCTGCACCAGGGCCGCAAGAGACAGGTGCCGCACATCGCGGGCCAGTGGCCGAGCCACGTCTACATTGAGTGTACGCTCCCAAGGCAAGCCGGTGATACCCTGCCGCGCGTGGCATACAGTCAATCCTGCTGATCAAGATTTACAGGGCGCCCAAGCCTCGAGCAGCACGCGGTTCTGACGCGGCTCCTCGCCGGCGCATCCTCGGCGCTGGGTAGCAGCGGCGGCGACGAGCTACAGTCGCTCGTGACGAGCGACCTAGAGACGCCGCTGCCTCTACACGTCAGCCTCTCGCGGCCGTTGTCGCTAGCGACGGCGGACAAGGACGAATTTTTACGGCGTGCGGAGGCGTCCCTCGGCGGCGGCGGCGTGCGGCCGTTTGTCGTGCAGCCGAGCCGCCTTGCGTGGTTTACATCGCCAGACTCGGGCCGCAGCTTCCTGGTCCTTAGCATCGAGGCCGCGGCCGGCGCGGCGACGGAGGATGGCGGACCGTTGATGGCGCTGCTGCGCGCGAGCAACGCCGTGGCAACGCGCTTCAGTCAGCCGCTGCTGTACGCGGATGAGGACACGGCGCGGACGGCGTTTCACCTCTCCATTGCCTGGACATTGGCGCGACCGCGGCGGGAGCTGCGGGATGAGGATGAGGAAGAGCCTGGTGGCTTGTCCACGTGGCATTTACCACTGCCTGACGAGGTCCTGGCGTGGAGGATTGCCGTGGACAGCGTCAAGGTCAAGATTGGCAACGTCGTAACGAGTGTCGCGCTGTCCGGGCGGGCGCCGGGCCCGGACAAGACACGGTTCCTGTTTGACGAGGCTTGAGGGCATTTGAGGGCATTCGATCTTGCTTTTCTTGGGGTTGGCCACCACTTTCTCTTCCCCGTCCGTCTCGGAGGCGGAAATCCCTGCCCGTTTCTTTTGCTGCTCCCTCACGGCATTCGATAAATCGTCCTCCGGGGGCGCGAAATGTGGGAACCATCTTGTCTCTGCATGTACATGCAGATGGCATGGGTTCGAGGATGCTGGGAGGTTCTACGGGAAGTGCTATGGAACCTTTGGCGCACGCCATGAAACCTGCAGGTTCCGGTTCGGAGTCGGTGAGCGCAGAGGCAAGATACATAGGGATAACAGGGATGTTGTTGCGCATCCCTTGGGGGTAGGCTGCTCATGTCGTCAACTTGTGGCGTGGACGGCGTGGAGAAGACGGAAGCCAACGGCGTCATGGCAGTTGCATTCTACATGGAAATTTCTGTTTAATTTATACGAACTGGCCGTTGATTGAGGTGGTTGGTGGTGGATGAGGAAGGATGTCCCCCGTCGTTTGTAGCGGGGTGGCCCGGCCAACTGGAAATAAGTAATTTGTGCTGATGGTTGGTAGCCCTAGTAGTAATATAAAGAACTGGTTATCATTTGTAGAGTAAAGAGAAAACACTGCGTGCACTGTTTTTGAGGTATGTTCATGTCTTGAGGGAACAACGATGATGAAAATTCCATTCCACTTTGCGCGAGTTGGAGTTGAGACGCGTCTGGCTGTTGGTGGAGTGTTTTTACAGTGTTTACAGTTGGCGGTGGGGCTTTCCAGTAAACCAGCGGGGTTGCTCTGTTCTGTTCTTTTTTGCTTGCTTTGCAGCTCGGGTTGCCTTGCTCATTGAGGTAGGTAACGATCTTACAAGCACCGGGCATGTGTTACTTTTTGCTTTACTCCGTATGATTTCCTTTGATAACCATGGTACTATGTGCTTCACATACATAGGTAAGGTACGTACATACATACGTGCTAGAGGGATCACACAGGCTTCCCTCGGACTGGCTTCATTCAGGCTTGTGCAACCTCGAGTCTTTTGGAAATTCCATCCTGTACCACTTGCCTGCCTGCCACTTACCGGCCACCTGCTTTTCTCTCTTCCGTCTTTTCCTGCCACCCTGTGCGGCTCTTTATTATTATTATTTATTTCATCTTATTTTTCGACCGGACGTTTCTGCGGTTGTCCACACTCGGCCCGCCTCCACCCTGCACGCGCCTGAGTCCTGAATGGCTGATTTGTGCTCTCATGACAGCTGCTTCCCTTGGCTTCGGCTTCGGTGCCATTTGTGCGATCATTGAACAGTATATAAATTTTGACCAAGATTCTGCCACTACAACATACTCTTGAACTTTTCACTGCCACCAGAGACGAACAAAATTAAAGCTTAAAACAACCACTTCTGCTGTCGTTGAAAACCCCCGCTCCCCCACGCCGTTGTTTCTGCCTTTACCGCCCGCTGTTATTCTGCCTCCCTACCACTCACTACCTCTATGAAGGTAGCCTGAACCGCCTGCCTCCACGCGCAGAACCACCACCCAAGTCCACACCAACCACCACCGTCGAACCACCACCGCAAAAGTCCTCCTTCTACCTTCTGCTGTGGGACGGACTGGGCACTGCAAAAACACGCATCCAACGGCCTTGCGTGCGTCACCCGGCTTGATCGTCAATCTGCCGACCGAGCTCTTGGCTTCTCATTCGTTCTTCTTTTCCTTCTTTTCCTTTTCTGCCTCTGCCCTCGCCGCTCGACCCTGGCCATCGACCCCTTCCTCCAACCTACCTGCGCGGGGAACCACTGCCGATTGCTTGCTTGCTTGCTTGCACACCCAACTACCTACACCCAAAAGATGGATATTGACATGAGCCGCCGAAACAAGAGGCCCCGCCCTCTTTCCAACGAGGAGCGATCGCGTCTCGATGAATTCGTTGAGTCCATCCACTACTCCAACAGGTACGCACACGATCCCCTCCACGCGCCCTTCACTGGCGGCAGTCGCGGCGCATCGCTAACCGGCTTGCAGATACAACGACAGTGAATACGAATACCGTCACGTACAACTCCCCAAGGCCATGCTCAAGGCGATCCCGGAGGACTACCAAGACTCTTCGAAAGGAACATTGAAGCTGCTGTGGGAGGAGGAGTGGCGCGCCCTCGGCATCACACAGGTTCGTGCTTTCCACCGGCGGGCTTTCGCGTCGACATCCTTTTGGCTAACCACGACATCAGAGCTTGGGATGGGAACACTACGAGGTCCACGAGCCCGAGCCGCACATCCTTCTGTTCAAGTAAGCCCATGACCCTCGCCCGACACTCACGGAACTGTGCCTGGTGGCTAACCAACCCTCTCTCATAGGCGCCCAATCAACTACCAGCCCCCGCAGTGAACCGAACCCCGCCGCCGCCGCATCGACTCTTGTACGAATAGTCTCGAGACCTTTGGGCGCTGGTTAGCTTGCTGGAAACATGAGGCAAGCTTCAGCCCGCGGCCGAGTGTCCCTCTCACGCTCTCTCCCCTTTTTTTGATTTTTGTCTTTGCCATTTATGCCCCGTCACGATGTTATGGATTTGCATGTTGTGATGATTCCTTTCCAGTTCAAGGGAGACGCGCGTCTGTCGCCGGTATGCGGGTTGCCGGCGGAACCGTGTGTCATAGCAGCAGCAACAGCAAGCAGCAAAAGCTTGACGAGTTTGTCTGATGTTTTGACTTGGTGGCTGCGACCTCTTGTATGCGCACACGGAACAATATCGAAGAAAGAATACAAAGGAGCATATTGTTTGGGTTGTTCAATCTCTGTTTGCCATCGGCAGCTTGCATACCGTTTTTGTACCAAGATGGCAAGAAAAGGGCAATGCCAGTGATGCCATGCCGGCTGGGAGATTGCTGGGCTGCTTGGATTGGGTGATGGGGCTTGTCTGGGAATTCGGACAAGGACAAAGTAGACACGTGGTGCAGAATGGAAGAAGTATGGGATGAGAAGAAGAATATGTAGCCTTATATATGGTGAATTGATGATGAATCAAGACGTGTTTCATGGCTGGGAGGAGTGATGCAGGCCCACTGCAGGCCTGTAATGGTGCATGTGTGGTGTGGTTACAAGAGCGAGATGATATATAGCTGCAGGAACAATTATACATGCAACCTTGGGAAGCGACTAGTTATTGATTTCTGAGTGTGTTTGGAAATACTGGTAGCGTGGCCTTTTGGCCATTACCCGAGGTTTGACTGGCGCCATGGTTGATGTTTTCTTTGATTGAACACGCCACTTTTGCGGCGGTTGGCGCAGGGCCTGGGGTCGGATTTCGAGAGATGGGCGGACACGGGACGGGATGCGGAGGCGTGGCATGATTCTGCAAAGTCGTGGTGCTCTGGACTGCTACAAAATGGATGTAGGAGGCCAGGTATGGCTGAGTTGCAGGATTACGGACACAAACGTAGCATAAATTCTGACGGGCATAATACACAAATGTCACCCGTCAATACAGATGATTGTGCTAACTAATTTAGGAGTGGGGTGGTCGAAGAAAAGAGGCCATGTAATCAGTCTTGGACGCCCGACGAGCCGATATTGGTGGACGAATGTACCAGAATTGAAAGTCTCTTCTTCAAAGCACGAAAACTTTCGCACTCACTAGGGGTTAAACTTCAAAGCAACTTCCTGCTAGATTTTAGGAGCAGTTCGAGGCTACTGGTAGGCATCACGAGACAGACAGTACACTTGTACATCGCGAATAGCCATTCCTAGCACACAACGGTGCCTTCCAGAGTTGGACTAGACCGAGCCATCCGATCCACGGCCCCATTCTTTTTAAACATCCATCGCCAAGTCAAAAGCCAGCCAGCGTGGCATCTTAATAATGGCCTATTGATGAAGAAGAGAGACAAAGAGGCACGATACCCCCCCAGACCTCACTCTTCCAACTTGAACGACCTTTCCCCCCCTCTGCATTTTTCACCTACAGCGTCATAGACTCGACTTCGTATCTCCTACAGACCGTTACAACTACGCTCTATCGCACGGCCCGCCCTCCTTCATCCTTGCTCGATGTCAAAATCGACAGCTTATTAATTGTCCGATACCATTTGCGTCCTCCGCCTCACCACTCTCCTCTTCAGCCCCCCGTCCTTTGCCAATTGGCATCGCGTCCCCCAATGAAGTCTGCCGGAAAACTCTTCTTCCTCTCCGTCTTTGCCCTGTGCGCGACGCCAGGCACGTGCGCCGGCGCCTCCAAAGATGGCTGCCCAGTATGATCGCACCCAACCCGTCGCTACGTCATTGCACCCGTGCGCCCTTCCTCCCTACTGACCACTCGCGAGCAGGTCTCGTCCAAAGCCATTGTCGACGACGCCTGCGTCTCCTACGCTACCCTCGACAAGCTCAACGCCCGTGTCAAGCCCGCTGTCGACGATCTCACAAAGACGACCGACTACTTCTCCCACTACCGCCTCAATCTCTTCCACAAGTCCTGCCCCTTCTGGGACGACCAGAACGGCCTCTGCGGCAATATAGGATGCGCCGTCGAGACCCTCGATAACGAAGAGGACATACCCGTCGTCTGGCGCGTCAAGGAGCTGAGCAAGCTCGAGGGCCCGCTCGCACGCCACCCTGGCCGCGCACCCAAGGAAGAGCACCGTCCCCTTCACGGTGAGCTAGGCGAGAGCGTCGGAGAGAGCTGCGTATACGACAATGACGATGAGTGCGATGAGCGCGACTACTGTGTCCCCGAGGATGAGAGTGCCTTCTCCAAGGGCGACTACGTCAGCCTCACCAAGAACCCCGAGCGCTTCACGGGCTACTCGGGCGTCGGCGCCCGCATGGTCTGGGACGCCATCTACCGCGAGAACTGCTTCCAGCGCAGCTCTTTCCCTCGTTCTGCCGACGTCGGCATCTCCCACTGGCCCCAGGGTCCCGCCGCCATGGACTTCAAGCAGGTCATGGAGGCCGCAGGCCGCCAGGCCCAGCTCGACCGCGAGCGCCTCCAGAAACCCGAGACTCCCTTTGTCGCCAGTACCGGGCTCGAGGCCGATGATGAGTGCCTCGAGAAGCGCGTATTCTACCGCGTAGTGTCCGGAATGCACGCCAGCATCAGCACCCACCTCTGCTGGGACTACCTCAACAAGACGACCGGCCTCTGGGGCCCCAACCTCGACTGCTACATGGAGCGTCTTCACCCTTACCCCGACCGCATCAGCAATCTCTACTTCAACTATGCCCTGGTGACTCGCGCCGTAGCCAAGCTCGGTCCGTACCTGCAGAAGAAAGACTATACCTTTTGCACCGACGACGCGAGCGAGGACGCCTCCACGCGCAGTAAGGTCCTCAAGGTAACACAGCGCGCCGCCCTGGTCCCGGACATCTTCGATGAGAGCATCATGTTTGTCAACGGCGAGGGTCCGTCCCTCAAGGAAGACTTCCGCAATCGCTTCCGCAACATCAGCCGCCTCATGGACTGCGTCGGCTGCGACAAGTGCCGCCTCTGGGGCAAGGTCCAGACCAACGGCTACGGCACGGCGCTCAAGGTGCTCTTCGAGTTCGGGAAGCCGGGCAGCGATGACGTGCCGGTGCTGAAGCGCACCGAGCTTGTCGCTCTCTTCAACACGTACGGTCGCCTCACCCAGTCGCTCATGGCTACGGGCCAGTTCCACAAGATGGCGGCCGAGGCCGAGGACAGGAAGAGGGCCGCGGAGCTGCTTGCCGAGACGGCCCGTGACATTCGCGAGCCGCTGGACCACCCACTCAGCGCCGCGGACCCGGACGAGGAGCTCTCGGACGAGTTGGTTGACCTCATCCGCAAAAAGAATCGCGGCTCGGCGGGCGACGACTGGAGGTCGCAGCTGGACCACGAGCTGTCACTCATTAAGCTGGCTCTCCGCGTGGTCTTGACAGGCTGGATTCGTGCCCCATACTACTTGTATGTCTGATGAAGATGCCGAGAACTTGTGGTTTGCGCAAGGTACTAACAAGAAGATAGTTTCCAAGTGGCCGTTTCCGAGGTAATAAGATTCGTGCGGAGGTGGATGGGACTTGGCAATACCGAGAGACCCTACAACTTGCGCATACCAAACATGGATCGCCCTGATCTATAGAGCTGGAGCCCGTGGCGCGGCAAAAATACTTGCCTGCCATCTATCAAGATGATTGCTAACCTTACATTTGGGAATTGAACCACGCACGGGAGAGCGATGCCCAAGCGCCGGCGCTTATGCAAGTGGTCTCTGTTTCCGGTAGACGAGTCTACATGATTTGACTGATAACTGCATGGCGGTTTACCGTATGTCAGCTGTTTTGAGATCTCACGACGAGCGCGAGCAGAAGTCGGAAATTGCAGGATTACCTCATCGCTGAAACACAGGCGTCTTTTGATGATCTTGCACCATTATCCCTTTCTCTTCTCACACCCGTTTATATCTTTCTTTCTTGGCATTGCATCGTTGGCGTTGTTTCGGGTTGATTGCGAGTTTGAAAGCGAATTTGTTTATTAGACTTTACCATTATAGTCATTCATACATGGGCATTATACGGCTCATCAGGCACACCATGTATGCCTGAATTGATCGTTATTTTTATTAAATTTTTTATCCTTTGTATTTATGAGATGGGCGAAACTCAAATTGTGCACGTCATGCTGGATCGAACGCTGGTACCAACGACGTATGTAATCGGGCCCACTGGCTTCGTAAAGTCCCAAAGCTTGGCCCGTCGATGACAACAAGCCAACAAACAAACACCATTTCCGCTACCCCATTGCTCAACGCGAGCCCGTCTTGGTGTTTGCCCAAATACTGACCCAGACCCCTCGCGAAACCCGACACACGCATCTCCAATGGCCGCACCCGTGCTATGAATCAGTCATCCCCGCCCCGGCCCGCCGCCCATGTCCGCCCATCATCACCACCACCACCGTCACCTTCATGTCGTCCACGATGCCCGCGCCGCCGCCCCGACGGCCGCGGCTGCTCGCCCAGAACCGAAAGCTGCGACACCTGCGCGGTCTGTCCCTGCGCAACCTGTGCTTCGCGCCCCCGGCCCCGCCCGCTCGCGGTGGTGTCCTGCGCTCCGCCGACGATGCTGACATCCCCGGCTCGAATCATAAGAAACAATCGCAGATGGCCGCCCTGCAAGAGTCGAGCAGCGACAACACATCGCTGCAGACGTCGCGCTCCTCGGAGAACCTGTCCGCGAGGCGGATGAGTGGTGGTGTCATGCAGCGCCGCGCGAGCCTAAGCAATGCGCACGAGAGCCCGGCGAGCCGCCAGAAGAAGCTCGAGGACCTCGCGGACGAGGCGGTCGGTGACGTCTTCTTCTCCCTCCACGACCCCGCGAACCCGGAGGAGCCAATATACATAAGCGAAATAGGGGAGCGATCAGCGGTATGCTTTGTCGGGAGCTTGGGAAGGTGCTGTTTTCTTGTGACTAACACGATGCTCGTTTTCCCGCGCATTAGAACTTTGACTTTCGATTCTTCAACCTGTCAGCCTACGACGCCACCGTCGCCCGCGCCTGCCGGGTGCTGATCCGGGTCTGGACGCGCCGGCCCAAGCAGAGCAACGGCCGCTGGAGCTTCCTGCTCGAGGAGCTCGTCGACCTACGCCGGCTGCGCTTCATCTCGACGACGCTGAACCGTGATTACCGCCCGAACGCGCTCGTATTCCACCTCGAGGACGGCGTGTACTCGCTCGACCTGCCCGAGCGCGTGTCCGAGCCGCGCCAGCACCACCCCCCGCCCGCCACGACCTCTTCCTACGGCGCGCTCATGCGGCTCGCACACCTCGAGACCTCGCTACGCGACGCCGAGGAGACGCAGCGCGCCGTGGCGCTCCAGATGAACGAGCTCATCGCCGCTGAGGAGGAGGAGGAGTACGGCGACGGCGACGGCGCCGCGGATGCCGCGGAGGAAGGTGTCGCGCTGGCGAACAAGTACCTCGCCACGCAGCGCCGCCTCAACCGGCAGGCGGAGCGGCGGCGTGACAAGCTGCGGGCGGGGCTGCTGGCATGCAGGGAGGCCATTGCCGCGGGCCGTGCGCTGCAGCGGAGCCGCGAGGAGGACGTGGCGAGCGGTAGAGAGCGGCTGCTCGCGTCGCGGCGGCTGCTCGAGGACACGGAGCAGCAGATTCGCGGGCAGCGGCGGCGCATATGCGCCGAGCTCACAGACGTCTTCCCCATCGCACCGGTGCCCGACGCGCCCCCGCTATCGTTTCAGATCTGCGGCGTCCCGCTGCCCAACTCGGTCTATGACGCGGCCGTCGCTCGCACTGTCGGCGAGGACGCGCTCTCCGCCGGCCTCGGCCTCGTCGCCCTTCTCACGCGCCACCTCCAGCTGTACCTCGGCTGCCCGCTACCGTACGCCGTGGCGCCGGTCATCGGGTCGCGGGCGTACATCCGCGACGACATCTCACACATCCCGGAGAGTAGCAGCGGCAGCGGCAAGGCCGGGGACAAGAACAGCAGCGGCGGTCGTCGAGAGTTTCCGCTGTTCCTGCCGCGTGGCGGATCCACGACGGGGCAGTGGCGCTTCGAGTACGCCTGGTTCCTGCTCAACAAGGACATCGAGGCGCTCTGCGCGGCGCAGGGCCTGCGCGTCGTCGACATCCGCCACACGCTGCCCAACATCAAGTACCTGCTATACGTCGGCAGCGCCGGCGGCGATGATGAGTTGCCGGAGCGTAAGAGGGGCGGCGTCCGCGGGCTGTGGGCCGGTCGCCTCGCCGGCGCCGCCGCGGGCTCCAACGGGATGGCCGCGTCGTCGTCCCCCTCGCGGCTTCTCGCCCAGGAGCAGCACCAGGGCAAGGGGGATTGTCCGGGGAGCGCCGACAGCGAGGTCCAGGCTCGCCGTGGCGATGCGCCGCGCTCGGCGGCTGTGGCGGAGGAGACGACGACACCGGCAGCAGCGGTGGCCTGGGGGCTGTCGGGCATGGGCGGCATGAACCCGGACTTTTCGTTGCCGTTTCGCAGTCCCGTGGCCAAGTTTACACTACGCACAAAGGGCCTCCGGGAGAACGTGGCGAGTTGAGCAACGACTACACGCTCCATGCGGGAGACGACGACGAAATACCAATATAAGAACAACAACAACGTATATAGACTACGGCGAGCACGACGTGATGTGTGGGGGGAACAATGAGAAGTGGAAAAAGAAAGCGATTGTATAGATGAGCAATGAGACTTTCATCGTCTTCATCTGGTGGTTTCTAGCGCAGATATACATGTATAATACGTTAATCTTACAAAGAGACTTTCCAAGTCTGAAACAATAAAATGGGAAGGGTGGGGAGAACAATGAAAACGCCAATAAACGCCTGCTTCGTATATGAAAAACAGAACAACGAGAGATGATTTGTTGACAACATGGCAACGTCCTTCACCGCTCCGTCTTGACAAACTTGACGCTCTTGCGGCGCTCGCGCTCGCCCGTCCCCGGCACCCGGCCCGGGCTGGAGCTCAGGATGCCGCCGCCGGAGCTAGGCGACGAGCCGCCCTTGTTGAGCGCCTCGCGCGCCATACCGACGGCCTTGCTCTGCGGTATGTCGTAGCTGTCGCTGCGCACGCTTCGGTCGCCGCCGCGTCCGCCAGGGCTGGACCGCCGACTGCCCGCGGCGCCGCCCCCTCCGCGGATCTCGTCGCGGGCTACGCGGGTGCTGTCCAGCGTCGCGCGGCCGAGCTCGTCGGCACGGGCCGTCACCACCTCCCCGCGGTACCTCCCCGGCAGGCAGGCGTGGCCGCAGCCGTCGAGCGGACAGCAGCCGCCGCTAAACTTGGCCGGCTGCGAGTTGGGGTCGTCGGCCTCGAGCGCGCCGTGCCAGATCTGCAGGCACGAGGCGTGCCCGCCGTGCGCGCAGCCGGGGCAGAACCACCACCAGTTGGACACCCACGATGGGTTGAGGCCTGCGTCCTCGGCGTCGAGGCTGTCGTGGCCGGGGATGTGCGCGGGCAGCTCCGCGTCGCGGTGGTTGCAAACGGCGCAGGGCGCCATGACGGCGCGGCAGCGTTCGCAGGTCCAGATGGCGTCGCGGCCGCCACTGGGATCGACCTCTCGTGGCTTCCGACATGCGGAGCAGAGTAGCCCAGTCTTGACGCCTTGTTGGGCAGGGCTGAAGATAGGGGTGTAGTTCTCGCCCCATTCGGGCATGCCCTCGGGCCATCCTTGAATGCATAGCTTGCGCAGGGCAGATGCCTCGACGAAGAGCCTCATGCGCATCAGCCGCTCGTGGTGTTGTCGCAGGATGCCTCGTGCCAGATGTGTATCGATGATGCCGTCTGGGAGGAGTGGCCGCAGAAGCAGCACCATGGCAGCCGCGTTAACTGCGGAGGAGCGGCATTCAAAGTCGAATGCTCTTTTGAGCAAGAGGTAAGGGTCAAGAGCAGCTGGCACTGTGGAATCTCCCTTCATTTTTAGAAAATCAGGATCCTCGGGCCATGGAAAGTAGTCGGATTCGATGATATGGGGCCTCGGGTCGTTATAATAAGTGGCAATATGACTGCTCGCGCCGTTAAGTTGACCATCTACAGCCTCCGCGGGAGCTGTAGACTGTTGAAAGGATGGGTTATGGTCAGAATCAGATTGCGAAGCAAAAGAAATCTGTGATGGATAAACGTCGTCCGTAGAGGCGGTGGTTTGTGAAATCATGAAAACGTCCTCTGGAGAGTCAGCGACGTTTGATTTGCGCCTCTGGACATCGCCATGGATCCTAGGCTCGAATTGCGTATCAGCGCTGCCACTGCTGATCTTAGAAGAGTAGCCAACGTCGCTGTTTATGGCGCCAGCAATTTCCACGGATGAGTTTTGCTTGGCTCCGGCTGAGATGGAAAATATTTCGCCCATGCTGTCCTCTGAATCATGACGAGCAGGCTTGATTCGAGATTGCTGCCGATCAGCTGCCTCCTTCGTTTTTGGCTCTGGGACATCGATGGCTCTTGAGAGAGCTTCGGCATCGTAAAAGTCGTAACCCTCAGTTATGGATGTTTCGGAAATCTCGCTTTCTCGGCTGTTATCCGATATGGCTTGGGAGCTTCCTGGCGAATGCGCCGCATTCTTGAAAGTGTGCATAGAAGGCCCGAGATTGAAACTCTCTGGCTCGATAATGGGTGTTAACTTCTTTCCGTGCTGGTAATGACCGGTTTCCAATTCGCGACTGAGCGCTGCATCAACTGGCCGTGCAATCGGCGTCGGCACATTTGAAGTACTCTCAATTTCCTCCGACAGAAGCGACCGCACAGCATGTAGCCTGCCATCTATACTGCCCCCATGTGCAGATGTAGGTCTTCGTGGAGTCTCTTCGCCATTGTAGCTAGTTCCATAGATCTCGGGTGGCTTGAATGTAGTTGCGGGCTTGCTACTTTCCAGCTGTCGCTTTTGAAACCGGGATGACCTTGCATCAAGGTGGTAGTCTGCTCTCTTCTTGAGCAAGAGATGCATGGCAAAGGCAATCACGCGCCATGACTGAGATAATCGGTACAGGCGCACATTTTCTGAAACCCTCGAGAACTCTTCCAAGGCCGTTCCGACCCGCTGAGCAAGAGAAACTTTGTCGTCTAGCTTTGGTAAGACACGCTCCAAGATTTCGAGGTAGCTCGCGGTGAGATACTGATAGACTGGGACTTTGGTTGATGCTGGTATTCTTCCCGACGCCATTACCTGCGGTGACCTGAACATTCCAGTAACACCGATAGACATGTCAAGACCCAGGGTGCCTTTGCCCTCGTCTGCAAAGCCGGTACCGGACGGTGGTGTTGTGCTCATAGGCTGTCCGGAGCGGCCGCTCAACCGGCGTCGGTGTGCGAGTTTGCGTCGAGTGCCAATAAACGTTCCTAGTACGTCTTCTTCGGAATCGCTCTTGCTTCCGCCGAGAAGATATACGTTGGGGCTAGAGCTGTATGTCGGGCGAGAGGGCGTTTCGCTATGGTGCATGATGGGCCGCGGACGGCTTTGCTGCGCACGCTCGTCCAAGAACATGACAACATCGCCTTGTGGTGAAAAGGCCATTGCCGACGTGGAGAGTCTGTCAATGGACTTTGGCGCATATGCCACATCGCACTGGTTGAAGATTCCATCCTGACCAACAGTCCAGAGCATGTCTTGGTCTCTCCAGAGCATGGCAGACGGCGACGAATCGAACCGCTCAATTTCCTTGTATGGCATCGTCGGACGGGCCAGATCCCAAATATGGACGACCGAGGCACCATAGCGCCTGTTGCTGCTTTCATCATAGCTCACTGCGACTTGCGCTACACGGCGGGTTTGGGCCGTAGCAGACCACAGGCCTGGTCGCCAGGCAAGAGACGATACCGGCGCTGGAGTCGTGATGGTCCATTTTGGTTTTTGTCTCTTGTCGCCTGAAGCGCCTAGGTCCCACACATGCAGCTTCGAGTCCCATCCCGCGCTGATGAGGTGGATTCCATCAGGATGCCATGCCATCGTAGTACATGAGTTTTCATGGGCGTTGATCCTAAGCACTGGTCGTGATGGTTGGCGGACATCCCATTTCAGAACCACGCCTCCCTCCGTGCAGCAGGCCATCTCGTGCCCGACTCGGGGTGACCACATTACTTTCCTAATCGACTCGTTATTCTTCAAAGGTGAAAATCGTTGTCTAAATGTGGGCATGCCCGATCGCGTGGCGGTTGGGGCAGAAACGTCAAAGACGCGCGCGATTCCGTCTTGACTTCCCGCCAGTAGCCAGCTCTTCAAGTGTGGGTTGACGTCCAACGTGTTTATTTGGCGACTATCCTCCTGCATCTGGAAGCATTCGAGAGGGTCGGAGCCCCCGGTATCGATTCGAAGCGGGTCGTAGCCGAATATGCGCCCCGTGGCGCACGCCGTAAAGACGATGCCGTTCTCGTGCCATTTGACGTCGCGGATGTTGAGCTGGTCGGCCACGATGTTCGCTTTGCTTCCAGAAGTCTTTTGCGATGTAATTGACGCCCTAATATCAACGCCGTCGCTGAAACTGAAGCTGGGGCTCCCCACGGTGTCGAGCACCAACGTCTTGAGTATGTGCGGTCCTCCCAGAACGGCGGCGCGCCCGTCAGCGGAAACATCGAGGCATGACACCGGCGCGGTTACAGGGTGCACCGCATTTTGGGATTTGATCGGCCGATAGCTCGTTGGAGTGGCGGTGCTGGTGCTCGTTGCAGTCGCATCGCCAGCGGAAGGGTCGTTCGCTGGCTTTCCCAGCAGCTTGCGCATAATCCGGGATTCGCGGTTATACATTGCTATAGCGGCCGGATGGCGCTTTGCACGCCATCGATGGCTGTTTAGTGGCGGCAATTATCCATTCCTCGCGTTGTCGGGCAAGGATTGATGACGTCGCGTCCAGATGCGTGGATGTGGTAGATGAAGCCTGACCCTGGAAGTTCAGGTGGGGATCGTGCAGGTGAGAGAGATGTAATGCGAACCCCGGTATTGGTTGAGCTGCAAGTTGCACGACATCAGCCCTTCGAGTCTGCGGTTTTTGTTGCGCATAATTAATTTCCGACTTCGATCCATACATGCATGCAGGGTATTGCTCGAGTTCCTTTTATTTATTTATTTTTAGCTTATTACCCAGTCCTCCTAGTACGCGATTCTGCCTGGAATACGGTTGCTGCCAGGCTCGAGACACTGTTTTGATATAATTCCGTTTTATCCCATATCCCAACCAAAAATCTACTTGATCCTGCTGGATAACCTTGCGGTTAGTTTCCAAGCTTACGGGGATATCAAATTGATGTCCAGCTGAGAAGAGGCATCGTGTTATCGTCGTCGCCGTCGTAAACGCTGGCGGGCAGCTGCTGGGCTTCGGTTTCAAGTCACGGCGCGTGACCTATTTGTAACAAGAGACGATTTGTTTCATCTTCAGTTTCTACTCGAAATTAGCATCGACATCGCCAAAGTCGCTCAGCCGTCACCATACCTATTAAATCGCGATATGCGCGCCGATATGTCTGATGGCACTTGGCTCGAAGTGCCGTCATATCGGCATTTATTGGTCATCTTGGAGACTGAATTGCAGTCTCATTATTCGATATCCACGTCGCCATCGGTATCCTTGTGATCGGGACTCCTGCTTCGGCTCCGGCTGCGCCCTGATCGGCGGCCTGCTCCTCGTCCTCCTCGTCCTCCCTTGCCCGGCGGCGGCCGAACAAAGGCAAAGTCTACCTGTATCGTCTGGTCGAGAATCTTCGTGTTGTGCGCGCCGTCGATGGCGGCTCGGGCTTCCTCCAAAGTCGCATACTCGATCAGAGCATAACCCTGCCACAAGTCAGTCTGCGGTCCGGGCTAAGCTTGGTAAGGTTCATGAGCAGAAGCAACTCGCCTTGACATAACCGCTCCGTCGATCCAAGTTCAAGTGGAGATTCTTCACTTCGCCAAACTCGCCAAACGTGTCCTGGATCGTCTCTTCATCGGCTTCCTCGTGGACGTTGGTCACGATGATAATCCACCCCTCAATAGACCGCACCGCAGTAGCCTTCCCGTGTGTCTGCATAGGCGACTCATCTTGTGCAGGCCCTGAGCCGGCGGCATCGACTTCCATCTCTGTGCTGGTCATTTTGTGTGTTGATGGGTGCTGGACAAATTTCTGGCTCGCGATCCTCCCGCAGCTAAGCTCTGGCTGTACTGTACAGATGGGTCACGTGATTTAAATGCTCCGACAGCTGGGGGAGCAGCATGACGTTAAGAACTAGTTACGGCAAAACTACGCATGAGCGAAAGTGGACAATAGAGTAGAAAGCAGGCCAGTCACCGTCACGGACGAGATTGGGCGGCTTCAGAGTTGGGCGGAACACTACGAACACTGGCCTGCGCTCGTCTTCGAGACGATGTCATCACGCAGCTTCGCGCGAACCCGTCCCCTCATTGGCAGTTTGTTCATGCTGATCCGTTGTCCCGGTCTCAGTGTGGCGTATGCCTGGTTCGGTTCTCGATAGTCAGTCGCGTCGCTAGCTTGCGCAGAAGCGGTTTATTGCCGTCACCAAGTTAAGCCGTTGCTCCGTACTGTTGTAGATGTAATTTTGTTTGTATTGACAAAAGGACACCGGACGCCGAGTAAAGTCGTCGCGTCTTATTGCATCTCTAATGATTATGCAGAGTGCTCAGCCATGCGATCGACCCGACAAAATCCATCGCCTTCTCTGCTATCGCAGCATCTATTCAGAAGACGGTTCCGCCATGCCAAAACTTCGTTTTCTCAACTCCCATCAATTCGTTTCGTATATTTAAGAGCCGGGGTTGGGGTTCATCTAGGTTCTCCGCGTCAGCATTCGTCGTCCTTGCGCCTCCGTCGCCTCGTTTCGGGTGTCGAATTCGTGCTCACCTTGCGCTTGCCGCCGGTCAGGGTGACGTTGACAAAACGGCGGGTGTACTTGAGGCGCTTGAGGGCACGGCCCTTGGGGGTCTTGGCCTTCTCCTGGGCCTCAACCTGTGTTGGAAATCTGGTTAGTGATCGGTCGTGGTCGGTTCAGTCGGGGGAGATGCGTCGTACTTTAGGGGTCTGAGACTTGACCTTGCCTGAAAACGAGTTAGAAGATGCGAAAAATTGGTGCGACAAAAATTCCCTAAACGTACCAGCACGGGCGAGCGATCCGTGAACTTTACCCATGGTGATTGATGCGTTTGGCGATACCTGTGGTTGGTGAGACTAGGCGTACTGGGTTTTTCTGGATTTTGGTAAATGGTTGTGGGCGGGAGGCGAAACTCACGTGAGTCACAGTCCCACCACTTGCCCTGCCGGAAAAACAGGCCTCCGCCGCCAGATTGCTTAGTCACGTTATTTTGCGGCGCTGTGACGAGATCCACTTTTACCCTTCATCTGACTTGGACTAGCGGGCCTCTTTTCTCAATTTCACCCAGGAGCGATAGGAACATCACCATGAACAATGCATTGTGTGGAGCGTAAAATCTTTCAATTACAGTGCGATTATTTTCGACGAAATCCACCACTTTATAGTCTGCCCGGGCATAAATAAGTACATGATAAAATACGTCTCGGTCGATGAGCGACCCTGGTTTGATATAACTAGTTGACGCAGCTTTTGTTGAGGCCTCAGAAAACGAGAGATATAATACTGGAAATTTTGCTGGAAATGCGACTGCCGATAGTTGTCTTGGAAGCGGCAGTGAAAATACTTGGACTTGTGTCTTCAGACTTTCTGCGCGACTGCATCTCTGAAATGAACTTGGGCCAAGTGTTTGTGAAGACTAGGTATTTGATGTGGCTCTGGACGGTATCGAAGATGGTCTCGTTAAACTCGGTCGGAATGTCCCCGGTGTACTGCGCTTGAGTTGATGTCTCGTCTGTCTCGGAGCCACTGCGATTATGCTGCAGAGGGCCTTCAAAGTCGAAAGGAGTGGCCGGGTTGGAGGTAGGAACGCCACGCAGAATGCGAGCAGGCTTCTCAAAGACGCTCTGCATCTTCTTCAGGTCGGCGGATGGCAAGTTCAGGGGGAACTCGGCATCCAACGGGCTGATGAATTCGGTATAAATATCGAGGGCGGCGTTGTAGACTTGAATTTTCCAGTCATCAGTCTGTTTCTCCGCCGACCAGGTGGTCCTCCAGCGATCAGCGCGGGTGAGGAACGCAATATTCTCGCCAGAGAAGTCGTTGTGCGCAGAGAACTCTAGTAGAGGGGCAGGGTTCTCAGCCAAGACATGCTCGAGTGCCTTCATGGTGGTGACGCGGTCGCCCATCTCACTATCAGAAAAGTCCATGGTCTTTCCCCTCTCAGCCATACTGAGGGCCGAAGACGATCGAAGTGTCGAGGCTTGCGATTCCGTCTCCCACTTTGCGTTGATGTCGGCCGCCCACTTGTTCAGCATCCAGAGCCGGATCACCTGTACGACAGGGACGAAAACAGTGAAGATCTCAAACATCATGATGGACAGATGAATCCACTGGCTTTGAGAGAAGTACATGTTCACTTGGTCGAAGGCGGGAACATAGGAAGCAATGAGAAACATGGGAGTGGCGTGTAGGCTAGAGCCTTTTAGTATGTGACTTTCACGAGAGACTGCGTTGATGCTCACCTCGAAAGACAGCAACCAATGGTTTGGGCGCGCCAGCCTAGGGTATCGCGGATACTCCAGGCTCTGTATATTAGGATGGGTGCAACCTTGCTATTGTCAGCCTTGTATAATATGCCGATTCTGAACCATATCGACTTACAATCCAAGTCCAGATGAACTGCCAACCCAGTGAGGGCCACCACTCCCACCCACGACCAAGTTCAGCAACCTGCTCAGGCAGCGTTGTGCTCTTCATTTCCGTACCAGGCAGACCGTAGGTGGGATGATACTTTTTGACAGCAAACCAGCAAGCCACTGTGAGCAGAACCTAGGTGATGGTTAGCAAAATCCAAATGCGCCATTGCAGTTGGATGGATCTGCGCATTACTTGAATTACCATGCCGATGCTGATGAAGGACATGATGCGCTTAGTGTATGCCATGTTCCTTAGCCGGCACAGCAACGAAGTCTTGGCCCCGTCGCACCCCCGGGTTTTTGGGCGAAGAAGGTCCGGGTGGGTGAACTGCTTCTGAAGTTTGGCAACGTGCAGGAATCGCAGGTTGGAGGCGTGGAAGAGTGCGATGCCGAGGGGAAAGTATATGCCCATGAAGAAGAACTGGATGTCATAGGCTAGGACAAGCGGCATGGTGTGCGCAATGGGGTAGGTAATCTGGGCGAGGATCCAGTATGAGTGAAGGAGGATGATGGCGCCAAAGGAGAGCGGCAGGCCTCGGATCTTGAGGATGGGACTCTTGCGGTTGATCCAGCAGAAGGCCATGCCGCTGAATACCAGCGTAGTCCATGCTACTGCCCATGTGATGTAGAAGATTCCCAATTTGTCCCAAATAGGGGGAGCGGTTGGCAGGTTGTAAACCGTGATGCCGGGCGGAATCTGACCCATGTTGGGTGTGTTGTTCAAGGCTAGAGGGTGAGAATGGGAGACGACGGAACACAGAACGACTTGTTTATGAGGGGAAAAGGCAAGAAGATATATTCTCGCGACGCAGCTGGTTAACAAGTCTCTTCTATCTTCTTTTCTTATTCTTCCCTTTACCCTCCGCTTAAGTGCGGCCGCTGGCCTACAATGCAGTCGAAGGCTCGCTGTACATCTGAACCACTGGATCATCTTGATGGGCAAGACATTTTACTTTTTTCGACCCCGAAGACTGGGGGTGAGAGCATTGGTTAGGCAAGACGCTATGACTTGCCACCTTGGAAGCTGTCAAATCTCGGCGCAAGGACTTGGGCCTGTCAACCTGTCAATCGAATTGCCATCTCGGCCAAGCGTCGACTTGCCACTTACACGGTCGACTAACGTTAGCACCAGACGCCGGGCGACGCCACGCCATTGTACCAGGAAATGATGAACAGGCTGAACGATGGCTGCAAAAGCAATGCTGTTTAGGAATGAGGGGAGCTGGAGAGGGGTTGAGGGGTTTGAATTTTTCCGAACAAAAAAGAAAAGCAAGGGCGCATCTGGGTGTCTTGATTACCATGTGAGCTGCATGTCTCGAGAAGAACAGGCGCTTGACTACATGTCGACGTTGAGAGTGCCGAATTTAAACGGACATGAGGTACGGATTAGACAAGATTAAATCCCAAAAAGATAGGCAATTATGGCAAGCAATACCAAGCCTCGCGAGTGCCGAAACGGTGCTGCGATGACTCTACCCGTCACAACGGGTGCTAGCCTGACCACCTACTCATACGAAACTGCCTGCCTGCCTGCCTGCTGCTATCCTGGACTAATCGTCCGGGCTGATTTTAGAGTTGACTCTGACAGCGGCCCGAGGCTGAAATGGCGCGCTTGCTGGCCGTCCATCCTCTTGTCTCAGAGGCGCCACGGTTAGCCAAATTGGAATGTCGTAGATGCGAGTGAACCCATGCCCGAGCCGTGAACCGGGAAGATGCAGTTCCGAATATCAATCGCCCTCAACTCCCTTGACAGCGAAAAAAATGTCTCGCTGACCCTATCATTCATTGCATTGTGCGGGCGGCCTTGTTTCTCCAAACCCCTCACCCGATGATCAGGAAAAAGCAATACCCTGGGGACCGGCCTAGCTGTCACTGCGTTGCGACCCAACGATTACGAATTTGTTGCTTTTGCTTTTTACCTTGGCCATTACTAACTTTGAAACTTTTGAGACTATTCCACTATTTCGACTTGGCTTCAGTTTTCTGCACTGGCTGTTATCAAGCCCAAGGCTGAGACCAACAACTGTGCTTGCAGCCCCCGATCAGCAATCCCCGACTTACAGCGGGAGTGTCTCGCCTGGCTCTGGTCACGATGATAACACTCATGCGAGTCACCCAAGCCGGCCAACTTTTTGTACCCTGTCCAAGATGTTTCTCGGTGGCCGCATCAAGAAAGACTTTCGTGGCCAAGACCGGTCCTCCACTGGCAGCCCATCTTCGCTCGATGACATGTCGGGCAAGATTCGTTCCGCCACGGCGGGGGTCGCATCTGTGCCCTCTCTTTCTTTGAAAACTCACCAAACTAGTTTCCATAATCTGTCCAAGCTTCTTAGGGAGCATCTTCTCCCAAATACAACGACTCTCTCAGTTGGCGCAACACCGCACATCCAATCTAGAAGCATAAAGTGACAGCATCAGCGACCAAAGCTGACTCGCGCCATGCAACGTATCAAACCAGCGCTCCCATTTGCAATACCTGGAAATGCCACGCAAGTCCGTCCCTGGCCATTCTTTGTCAAGCCCTATGACGGCACTGTTGCGGCCGGCCACTACCTAGTTAGCCACACCTTGTTACATCCTGTGCCAAAGCCCCCTCGCCGAGTGCCAACCCGGTGCACTATGTTGCCCGTGAGCCGGCCGAAGGGCGTACAAGCGGGAATCAAAACAGTTAATAGAAGATTGCACAGGCTATCCGGACCGTGTTTCTGAAGACGATTACAGGTGGCAACTATGCCATTCACACATTTAGTGGCTGAGCTGAGTGTCGCGTAGTAATTGACAACAAGAAAGCCGGCCGTGAGCCACGTGGTATAACCGCTCTCTAGTATAAATAAAAAAGACTCACGCTACCACATGATAAAAAATGACAAAAATAGAAGTATGATGAAATAATTGTTTTATATTGTCCTGCGAGCGTACTGTACCACTGGTCTGAATGTGCACCCAAGTCCAACTCTGGGCTTCTCGTTGTACAATTATTCGTCAATTTGCCCCCTAACCGTGCCCTGGTCACCGTCATCTTTGTGCCTGGGAGAGTTTCAACTTGCAGTGTAACATATCATGTCCTCTCCTTTTTCGCGCGTGGCAAGCCGCCTTTGCCTGTGGCACAGACTGACTTTGTTGCAAGGGGCCTTGACTGCTTGTCGGACAACAGCTGTGAACATATTAACGTCTCGGTGACTCTACCTATCTACCTAGTTATGACTTTTAAAGCTCCTAAAAATACCCCAAGGTTGCCTGAAGGCGTGCTGTGTAATGTCGGACACGGCGCTTCCAGTATGCTGCCTTGCCCTAGCACTCATGTATCGTCGCCTGGTCATGTCATTCTGCCAACACAGCTGAGACGCCCCCTTTACGCCTACCGCAGTTGCCCAAAGGTCAAATATGGATCTCTGTGATGGAGGAAGTGTAAATACTACCTAGGATAAGAAAGGGAGTGGCAGTGCACTTTTCAAGAGCCTCGTTGGCGCTTCCTCTTGTAAGCCATCATCAGTAGGACGAGCGACAAGCTGCATGTATCAACCACGCCACACTTCCGTCATGTACGCCCATGTCAAAGACTCTGCAGAAGCTTCCTTGTTATAATGTTCCAATAGGCCTTTCTTTCGAAATTTGGTGCTACATTGCACTGTTAAAGACGGCCTTAGGACATTGACGAGAGCCTGACACCCCACTTTTGAAGACTCATAAGAAGGGCTCATCCCCCGCCATATCTACCTAAGAACAACATCCATATCCAACATCTCGAGCATCAGATCCGATATCTACCTACTTTACCGACTTTACCAACCGTTTTTTATCCAAGATGGCCTCTGAAACTCTCCCCACCCCCAAGGTCGGCGGAACCTCATCCACCATGGCCTCTGATGAGCGCCCCAAGGGCAACCCTCCCCAGGTCGGCGTCTCGGCCATCATTCTCAACCGCGAGGGCAAGGTGCTCGTCGGCAAGCGCATCGGCAGTCACGGAGCCGGTAAGTTGTTCTTGTTGTTCTTGTTGCTGCGGTATGCGCGGAAGAGGAAACTAACAAGCAAACCCCTTTCTCGTCAACAGGCTCTTGGCAGTTCCCCGGCGGCAAGCTCGACTACGGCGAGGCGCTGCTCGACTGCGGCGTGCGAGAGTCCAAGGAGGAGACCATGCTCGACGTCGAGGGCGTCAGGATTGTGGCTTACACGAATGACGTCTTTGTGTCCGAAGGCAGACACTTCATCACGCCGTTTGCGCTCTGCAAGATGAAGGATGCCGACGCGGAGCCCATGGTGATGGAGAAGGACAAGTGCGAAAGCTGGAGCTGGTGGAATTTGGAGAAGCTGTTTGAAGGCCGCGACGGAGACAACATCGATGGAGCACCGCTCTTTCTTCCCCTCTTTAACCTTGTCCAGCAGTTCAAGGACGCTGATGAGTTCAAGAAGATTCTTCAGTAGGTTCGGCAGACTATGGCCGTTTCTCGCAAGCAAGCTGGGCATCACTGAATTGGAGGACATTGTTTAGTGGGACAAAGAATGTGAAGGATTTTTATACTGTGATAATTATATTACAGAATGATTTAATAGGAAATCATCGCTTGTTATGATCTTATCGTAATACAGCTGCCATTACACCTCAACCTGGCCAAGAGAGTCCCCCGCTCGTCATGATGTAGATGTGTGAGCAAGCGCGATACCCTTTAGTACTCATAGTTGCGCTTCACCGAGACCTTGACACAGGTAGGGTTTTGGGGCTCGGCCTTTCCGTAGACCCAGCTGAGGGTGTTGTAGCGGTACGAAGTGTAGTAGGATTGGCAGAAGAACCAGTTCTCCAGGGATTCAGGGTTGCCGGCCTTGATGGGGACTTGGGTGTCGTCGATATTGCTGAGGAGAGTGAGCTTGTCGTCTTTGAACTGGACGTACTGTCCGCCGCTCGGACCGGGGTAGAAGAGAGCCTGGGCGACGTTGGAAGAGGGGTCGGCGATCAGGCGCATGGAGGAATCGACGGGAAGGTCTGGGAGGTCGAACAGTCAGCTTGCGAATCTCCACTACTGGACAGTACAGGTGCAGGTATGGCTCGTAATACATACTGGAAGGCAGAAGCCAAGTTAGAAGACCATTATCGAGGTCTTGTTCGGATGTGGAGTTGAGATGCATGGTGACGGGCCGGTCGGTGAGGCAGAGGCTCTCGATGGCAGCACCCGAGTGGCAGGCACCGACGTACTTGCCATTGACGGTGTCATCGTCGGAAACGATCTCCAGGTTGAAGGGCTTGGACTGGATGTTCTGGGCGGACACGGCCAGGGCAGAGGCCAGGATGGAGGTGGCGATGGCAGCAGTCTTCATTTTGAGGAGGGAGTGGTGGGTGGCTCTTTTTGATGGTGGAGATGTTGATTGTTTGTCGACTGATGGCTGGGGGGGTTGTGGAAATTGCGAGTGATGCTTGTTTGATGATGAGGATGGCGATGATGATAATTGACGAGAACTGAGGGTGATGCTCGCTCTATATATGCTCTGAATCGTCTCGGACAAGGGCAGCCCACCCATGTCTTGGAAGTTGGCGTTTGTCTCCTCCATCCACAGGTTTTCCAGGCAGGTGTGACGTAGATCTTGCCCGTGCTCCCCGAGGTCTCTACGCGCAAGATTCTCCGGCGACGTCCGGCGAGCGGACCGCAACAGCACTGCAGAGAAAAGTTAATAAACAAGTGTAAAACACGAGAAAAGGCTGGGCTGATTGGGCTGGGAACTGCGACGCGATGACGTCCAGGCTAATTCGATTCGGTAGCATTGAAGCGACGATCGTGGCTGCAGAGGCTCTTGGCGTTTTGTTATCTTTGTACTCTGTTCACGGCGGAATTACAGGAATATCCATGACTCTCGAAGCTTTGAGCCAAAATTAAACAGTTAACGAGTCAGTTCTTCTTCCTCTTCCGGCGTAAATTTCTGACGTCGGTGTGAGCAACAAAGATGCCGTCGCGGATCGCCCTCGGCTGATGCCACTTACAAGGGCCTTTGATGCTGCGCTAGGCTGGTTAAGGGATCTTACAGCGGGCGTGGCGCTGTATGGTGAACCGGCTGGTCTCCGGTTTGGGTTTGGCTCAGCGCCGAGGTTTCTCGTGTTCCTCTTTTCCAGCGCCTTACAGCGCCACTTGGCGGGGGAATGGCATCCAGTGTGTCCACTAAGTGTCCTGAAAGGACCCGCACAGCCCTCCTTAAATCCACTGAAGCACTGAAGCCACTGAGAGCACAGCTAGACAAACGCCGCCGGGGTAGTTGGGGTGGGGGTCCCAATGGCAGGTCCCCTCATCTCTGCAACATCGTCATTTCTCTCTCCCTCTTCATCTCCATCTCCTGACTATCCGCAAAGCCCAACAATGCCGTGCTAGTCCATCCCGCCGCTAGTTAGCCAGCACTGCCGCATTCCATCGCCATTATCGTCATTGTCTTGGCGCTCGTCAGTTCACGGTTCTACTACCCAGCTCGTCCAGATCTCAACACCCTGGTCGGCAGCCCGGGTGGCAACGCATTATGCAGCCTGCCCCAACAGACCCTGCCATCTCGTATAAGTAACTACATGGACCGATGCTACTTCGTTCAGGGCTATCACGATAACTCAGCTCTGTGAAACCCCCGATCTGCCTGTCAACTCTTTGTCTTCCTCACAATAGTCCGCTTGGCAATCCTAGCCAACGCCCCGAATGCTACGTTGCCGACGTCACAACAGCAGCATCACGCTTCCCAAGGATTCATCCGTCGGAATAGGCAGCGGTATTCACCACTTTTTATCAGCCGTGCCTTGAGTTGAATCCTCCTTGCCTCTATTCTCGTATACAAGCTGATTGGTTGGCTCACTTCACCCACTGCTGACGGACGGCTTCCGCACGCCGCCGACTCCCACCGGGAAGGCCCCACGATCAGCACAAATGATGGCGAGACGTGTCGCTCAGTAAACGATATGTTTCGCTTCTTCTTTCTTGCAACTAATCACAAGGCTCCTAATATTTCTGTCGAGGCTGGAAAATACCACTTTCCATTCTAGCTGCTCTTGGTAGTGTCCCAGATCACATTGCCAGACGCATCCTTCATTTGGATCCAGGGCGCCTTGTTCATCACCAACATCGTGCTTCCTCGACCACCCGTATTCGAGCCCCATTGCAGCGCATTGTTGTAATACGTCCCCAAGTTTCCATCCGTGCCGAACCGCATCCGGCATCCGCTGGGCTTGCCGCAGCCTTGGCTGAGGGTGTGTCCGCTCGCCCACACGGGCCGGCCACCCTGCAGCACCACGATGTTGTTGTCATCCTGGTATTGCGCTGTCACGCCGTGCAGATCTGCAAATGGTCCAGAGTCGGATACGATGTCGAGCTGGCCCTTTTGGAACGTCTTGGTGTCGGCAAGAGGTAGACTACTGCACAGAAAGTTGGTCATATTACCACCGGACCCCACAAACTCGGACTGCAAGTTCTTTGAGCTCGTGACACCGGCAGGATAGTATACGAAATTGGAATTTTGGCCAAATACCTGCTGGGTTGCGTCCACACAGTGTGATGCGTCGGAAAATCTCGACCTGGGCTTGGTAACCCCCGACGCATCGTTTCCAGTAACCTGCTTCAGTGTCAAGTCTCCGTGATGCTATCATCGAGCCCGGAAAGCACATACTGTGATGCCGCCGGTCCATCCATTGATCGCCATTGGGAACACAACGTGCCCTCTGAAGCTGTTGCCGGTAATCTTGGCTGGTCCATGGAGAGCGTACGGGTCGTTGAAGGACCACACGTTTGCCCCGATACCGATACCGAGGTTGAAGATCTTGCTGCCCTGGATTCTATTATTTGTCACCTTGACGCCCGAGTAGCCTCCTTGGTATTGTCCATCAACCATGTTGATGGCCCCGAAGCCAAGATAGTCAGAGGCTGAGGTGATGGTGTTGTTGTTGATTGTGCTGCCTGGTGAGCCAAAGATGACGATGCCGCCATCCGTAGGACCATTGATCTATACATGGTTAGTGCTTTGTCGAGCAGCACCCGCGATAGCTTCGTACCGTGTTGCCTTGGACGAGTGATTCGGTGCAGTCGAGAGAGATGCCGTCCGCCCAGAGCCCCTGGCCCTGGTCATTGTAGCCGGACTGGCCGCACGGTCCAATGTCATTGTTCACGATCGTGGCCTTGCTGCAAGGGCTGCCATCGTTGCCGGAGCCGATGAGGTGCAGGCAGCTCCAGCCGCGGGGGTTCATCGACGCCACGTTGGACACGACCTGGCCCGTCGCCTGGCCGTAAGCACAACCCAACCCTTTGCTGCCACCAATGACGGTCAGTCTCGACGCCAGTACTGCCTGCCTAATGAGGTAGGAATCGTATTTGCTCCCAGGATCCTCCGTCAATGCCAAGCCAACCTCTTTAGCTCCGGCCGGAGAAAGTTCGTCGTCGCACTACCCCACAAAGTCCCGGCGGCATTCCCGGCCCTGCCTCCCTTCCTGGTGCAACGAAGACGGGAAGAGTGGCTGATGCGGACAATCGTGTTCTGTCAAGACCGGATAGAAATGTGGCAATGTGTGTTTTTAAGGGGGGATATGCGGCTCATTCAATATACATGCAGATGCCAGAATCATGCATTGCGCCGCTTCACTTCATCACGCATAGTAATTACAAGTTTATATACCGAAAGGCACATTCGTATGAGCAATTCGTAAACAAAATATCAATCTTCTGCCGATATGCAATACCTTCGGTCAATCATTTCCTATTCCCAGAGTCGCACTGCAGGCTGCTAGCCAGCGAAAACAGCACATCCACCAACCGCTGTCAGATCCGGAACATGGCGCTTACACCATGCAGGTGCAATACGACGTCAATGGGAAGAAAGAGGGATGGTTCTGAACAAGTCTGATAATATAGAATAAAACATGGGCCAGCTACAACCAGATCAATTACAGAGAATGGTGCTCCTTCTCATCCATCACCACAATGTCGCGCAAGTACCGCGTGCTTGCTTTGCTGCTCGTCGCCAGCGCGTCGGCACGCACCTGCCTCCCTGCCTACGAGGCAAGGCTGCTACCACGATCCCAACTCCCCGCAAGACCTTTCCGGCCCTCTGCCGACCGTCTACAAGCTCAACTCGCCGCAGTACTGCGCCAACCTCTGCGGCGCGGCCGGGTATGCGTACTCGAGCGTCGAGTTCAACCCGCAAGTCGACCTCGACCTCTCCGCCATCCTGCCCGTCCAGATTCTCATCCGGATTTAGTCAATGCTTCTGCGGTCACGCGATCGAGAGCACCGCTATCAAGGCGGATGAGAGCCGGTGCAATGCCGACTGTCCGGCAGACCCCGGCAAGTAGTGCTGCGGCGGAAACATGCAAGTTCTTTCTTACCTTGTGCTCGCTGTGTTCGCTAACAACGTCCCAAGAATCAACATTTACCAAATCTCCAACCCGTCGGCGAACCCTCCCCTCTCCCCGTCCCTGCCGGACTGCACCCGCGATCCGCTCTGCGGCAACGACGTCTGCGACCCCAGCAAGAGCCTCGCCGACCGCGCCGCCGCCCTGGTCCGCGCCATCACGCTCGACGAAAAGGCGGCCAACCTCGCCGGCAGCGCCACCGGCAGCGCGCGGCTCGGCCTCCCCGCGTACCAGTGGCAGAACGAGGCGCTGCACGGCGTCGACGGCAGCACCGGCGTGCAGTTCGCCGCGCCCCTCGGCGCCGCCTTCAGCGCCGCCACCAGCTTCCCGATGCCGATCCTGCTCGCCGCGGCGTTTGACTACGCGCTGGTGCGCGACGTGGCCGGCCAGATCGGCATCGAGGCCCGCGCGGGCTTACTTCTGGACGCCCAACATCGACCCGTTCCACGACCCGCGCTGGGGTCGCGGCTTGGAGACGCCGGGCGAGGACGCACGCCGCGGCGCGGGCTACGTGCGCGCGCTGGTGGAAGGGCTGCAGGGCGGCGTGGATCCGGCGGTCCTCCGCACCGTCGTGACGCGCAAGCACTTTGCGGCGTACGACGTCGAGACCGGCCGCACGGGTAACAATGTGCGGCCGGCAAGCCGCGACATGGCGGATTACTATGTACCTGCCGCCGTTTGAGGGCTGCGTGCGCGACGCCAAGGCCGGCTCGGTGATGTGCGCGTACAACTCGGTGACCGGCATGCCGGCCTGCGCGAGCCGCTACCTCCTGCAGGACGTGCTCCGCGACCGCTGGGGCTTCGACGCCGGCCCAGCCCCGCGACCCAACAAGAAGCTCGTCGCGTACGCGTCGCTCGAGCAACGTCCAGGTCGGCAGTGCGCAGACGCTGAGTTTGAGGTCAGCATTGCGGACCTCGCCCGGAGCGACGAGGACGGCGACAGGTACATCTACCCCGGCGACTACACGGTGGCGCGGGACACGAAGGCGATCATCACGGCGAGCTTCAAACTCACTGGTCAGGTGGCTAGGATTAGCAGTTTGCCTCGAAAGTCTTGAGCGTTTTCGGAAGTGTGGGCGAGAAGCGCAGGGGGTTGTTCGCTCTCACCGGTAACCTCTCATGTCGACTCTATTGGCCATTGTTAGAAATGGGCGATGCAGAATACAGCAAACAATGTGAACACCAACTTTCCCTAGTCAGACTTTTGAATGGCCCACCCCTTTGTGATACGCCGCTTCTCTAAAAGTAGCAGCAGTGACGAGAAAAGCATATCTAGCCTTTGCCACTTTGGGCAAATAGACTGAGAAACTCGTTGCCGAGAATCGGGCACCCACAACACCAACAACTTCTCCCCCACACGCCAATGGAGAACGATCTCTGGTTGTCGTTTTGCCAAGGCAACTAGGACTACACTTTGTCAGGTGGTGTGGCTTTTGGCGACACTTCTCACTCTTATTTCCATTTCTGGAACATGAAGCTGGGGCGTTGAAAATGTCATGGAAAATAGCGGCGCAAGAGAATTGTAGTATATAAAGACTGAACTTGTCTTCTCTGTTGCGAGCAGCACACAGTAGCTCATCATCTATCAACTGCATTAGTATATACACATCATATCCAAATATGGCATGCTGCGCGGAGCACCAGGCGGGCAAGCCTTTCCCTACAGAGGCCGGCACGGAGCTCACCACAGTCTCTGCGACTGATGCCAGCATCACCCCCGAGGTTCTCGAGGCCATCCTGGAGAGAGACGGCGCCGTCATCGTCAAGAACCTCGTGTCCGAGGAACTATGCCGCCAAATCCGGGCCGACCTCAAGACGTCCTTCGACACGGACCGGGTGGACCCGTCCGGCTTCTTCCCCACGACCACCAAGCGAGCGTACAGCATCCTGGCCAAGTCGGACGCGTGCGCCGAGCTTGCCGTCAACCCGCTCTTCCTCGGCGTCGCGAACCAGATGCTCACGAGCCGCTACACGTACTGGGAGGGCCAGAAGCAGCTGCACGTCACGGGCAAGCCGCAGATCACGACCATGGTCGGCTTCCGCGTCGAGCCCGGCGGCACCCAGCAGTCGATGCACAGGGACGACGCCGACTACCACACCCGCAACTGCGACATGCCGGTCATGATGGGCTGCGTCACGGCAAGTACCAACCGCTTCGAACGTCTAAACGAGAACCCATCTAACAAACGTCGTTTGCTAGGCCTTGACAAAGACGACCAAAGAGAACGGTGCCACAATCATCATCCCAAAGAGCCATCTCTGGGGCCCGGATCGCTGCCCGCTGGATGAAGAAGCCATCCCAGCCGAGCTGGAGATTGGCGACGCCGCCATCTTCCTGGGCAACGTCTACCACGCGGGCGGTGCCAATATCACCAAAGACGAGGCCCGCGAGACCATTGGCCTGTTCATGTGCAAGGGCACGCTCCGCCAAGAGGAGAACCAATACTTAGAGCTACCGCCCGAGGTGGCCAAGAAGCGCAATTTTTCGCCGCAGTTGCTGAGGCTGCTGGGCTACGGCATCCTTCCGCCTGCGTTGGGCTTGTACAAGTACCAGGATCCGATGAAGGTGATTTTCGGCGTCAATGATGCCGAAACAGTGAATAAATAGAACATTCCGCCATGGGTGGGAGATTATAAAACTTTCGGCATGTTTTGGATCATTAAATCACCAAAATTCGAAACCCTTTCGTTTGCAAGTCTTGAGCTAGAGATCTCCAGTCTGGCTGGTTTCCGGTCCAGAATGCATTCAGAAACCCCAAGACGCCCTCGTAATGGCGAAAATTGGTAGCCGCGAGAACTTTGCCCAGAAGCTCGCGAACGGTTTGCTGTCGCTGCGCATCGCCCCAACATTCCGTCCCTGCGACGAACATGGGCCAAGGCAGGTTTTGAACACAGATGCCTGGATACTGAAAGCAGAGAAGCTGTTCGAATAGCTTAGTCACCGTAGGTTGCCAGTCCGGGTTCTCTGCCGTAGCATAACCGAGGCAGCGGTAGGAATACAAGACAGCGGCATAGTGATAGACATCCACCAAGCGAGTAAAGTCCCGGCGCATCGTTGCTTTCTCGATGCCCAGTCGTCCGGCGGCAATCAGGGTAGCGCCTCTTGCTTGCGTAAATTTCGACCGAATCGAATGAGGTGAAAAGTCGAAGTCGGTAAATAGGAGACTCACTTCCTCTGGTATCGGCGATGGGTACCTTGAAGCGAGCGTTACTTGGTGGAGGTACGTGAGGTAGTCGGCAAACAAGACGTTCTTAGAGCCAGGCGTTGGCATGACAGTGTTCCGGATGTCCTCCAGGCTAAAAGAAGTCGTCGACACCAAAACATCGTAGATGGAAAGCTGGTTTCGAAGAAATGCAAAGAGACCGTCATTGTACCCCCTTTTGCTGCCAAACACGTTGACCAGGGTTCTGGCTGCTAGCCTATGTCCCTCTGCCGCAGAGGCCTGCGAGTTGGACATTTCGTAGCAGGCAATCATGAGGATGCACGCCAGCATCCACTCCGCGTCTGCAATGTCTGTTTGACTGTCGAGCTCGGCGCCCTTGGTCAGCCGACTCGTCATGTCCTGCACGCGGGTATGAATCATGCCGAGGCAGGCATCGCGGGCGGCTTCGGGAAACAGCTCCATGGCATGCTGGAAGCGGGACGACCCGTGGTGAGAGGCGAACGCAGCCACAGCCAGCCTGAGGCCAGGCGTATGCCTCACCCGCGGCAGCACGGCCTGCCGGTAGGCGTTCTCCGCCGAGTCGACCCAGACCATCAAACCGGCCAGGTTCTTGTCGTAGTACTCGATCAACTGTGGCAACGAATTACTGAGCGTCGTCTGCAACATATCGGGCGGCGGAATAGGCATCAGCTGCATTCCGGCCGCGCATGTCGCGGCTGAGCTCGACTGCGCCTGGTCCGCCGTTTGCTGAGCGAACGGCAGCCGGCCTTTGAGCTTGCCTCGAACCGCCACGCCATCAGCCCATCGCAGCCGCGGGCCGTAGCCGGGGCAGTCGAGACCCTTTTTCTGGCATTTCATGCAGGTCGGGCGTCTGCCGTCACACCGGATGCGCCGTTTGGTGCATGTGCTGCAGCCTGCATCGAGCCGTTAGCGGGGCAGCGGCACGGGAAAGCGGAGGGTTTGAGGGCATCGTACCCTTGGCCGGCGCGGAGGCACCTTTCTTGTCCATGCTTCGTCATACAGAAAGAGGTCGCTTTGCACGCAGAGAGAAATATTGATCTCGGCAAATGAGTGCAGGTGCAATATCCGTAGCCAGCATGGCTATGGAGGAAAAGCTAATCAATATGTTGGTGAAAAGTCGAAACGCGGCGATGCCCAGGCGCCACGACCGTTTACTAGTGGCTACTGGGGCATAGCCACTACAGAAATCCAGATTAAGGTTTGTCCAGACTGGTAGATTTGTAAAACGGAGATTGGCATAATTTTGCTAAATACTCCATTATCCCATACGGTTTTAGATTGACACTGGACTACCCGCGAAAGTTTCATGCCCTACGAGCAAAACTCAACAGCCTCTCCGGTGCCTGCAGTTGGACGAGTCATGAGTGCTTGTCGTAAACGAGACGAGGACGGAGCCGGCCTCATAAATTAATGATTCATTGGAACAAAGCTTGCACACGTTGCCCCAGCATCAACTGTGAGCATCGTACCGGTAATCCACCGCGCTTCGTTGCCCGCCAGAAACCGAACCGCGCTGGCAACATCCCAAGCGTTACCCTCAGTTCTTAGAACGCTGCGATTGCGGCGGGCTTCTCGCATTTCTTGCGACATGCCGCTGCCCGCATTGTACACCATGGGCGTATAGACCATGCCTGTATTTGTGTGAGCGAGGATGGCGGCTCGGGTATCGGGCGACTTACCAGGGCATACACAGTTCACTCTGATGCCATCCGGGCCATGATTGGCAGCCATTGCCCGTGTCATATTCACCACAGCACCCTTGCTAGTAGGGTACAGCAAGCTCGGCGTGCCTCCTTGCAGGCCAGCAACCGAGCCCATGTTGACGATGCTACCTCTGATGCTGCCGTTGCTGGGCGCATTCTTCAGCATGGCAGGAATAGCATGCTTGGCCATGATCATCATACTCGTCACATTGATCTCTAGCGCCTTGGACCAGGCCGCAATATCGACATTCTCGGCGGTCCCAGAAGGTCCCAAAATTCCAACATTGTTCACCAAAATATCAAGGCGGCCATATTCCGCAATGGCCTTTGAGACACACTGAGAGCAATCATCATCCGAGGTGACATCGGCGCGGAAAGCAATAGCGGCGCCGCTGTCTTGCTCTTGTATCATCTCTACTGTTCTCTGGGCCAGAGCCTCATCGCGGTCAACGCATATCACCGACGCTCCGTCCTCGGCGAGGAGCAACGCAATTGCTCTCCCATTGCCGAGGTCGTCGCCGGCGGCACCGGCGCCCGTGACTATGGCGACTTTTTCGGAAAGGCTTCGAACTGGCCTGGGTGGTAAATTCGAGAGCGACATTTTGGAAAGCGTGCTGTCTAGCAAAGTGACAACTTCAAATGCGGTGGCTTAAAGTCGAGGTGTAGGTGTGCCGCGGATTGGTGTTGAACATTTGGCACCAGCATGCGGGGTGAGTGCCACCATGTTGGCCGGCAATGCCGGCCGAGACAAGTCAGTGTCAGGCCGAATGGTTCACCCCCAACTTCAGAAATAATACTCGCTCCATTTTCTCGAGTCGTCGTCCGAGGAGAAAACCAGTCTTAGCCTTCTAGACAGAAAATATCATGGTCTCGAAGGCTTACCGGCGGTGCGAGTACCATCCTTCGATGCCAGCCTGCCACATGTTAGTCGCCCATGAACTTACAGCTACCCATGTGCTGGCCATGCAAGTGAGGGTTGCGAAGAAAAAAATATTCGATAAACGTGAGATCTTTGCGGCCAGCTGGGATTACACCAATTTGAGACAGCACAGCATCAGCAGGGCAAAAAAGATATTCTCCGTGCTCGTCATTCGAGAATGAAGGCAAAAAAATATAATGACACCTGTGGGACTCGAACCCACGCGGATTGCTCCACTGCGAAATTCTGAACAGGTTCTCCTGAACGCAGCGCCATCTGAAATCGAACATTAGTAAGCTATCTTGAGGAGTGGATAGCCAGGTATCAACTTACAACCACTCGGCCAAAGTGCCTTATTTGTTGAAGAAAGGTACAGGTAAAATAGTATATGTACCTTTTGGCCCAATGTCACACACCAAAATGCGCAGCGCTATGCAAATCGTCATGACCACGATCACAGTGAACAATGCACCCTTCTATATCATTTAAAAGGACTATGGATCATTTCGCCTAGTTTTCTATTCAACTTGAGTCAAGAAATAAAAATGGTTTTGAGGATCGGCGGAAAGCCTGACATTCATCACTCATGCTATCTCAAGCTTCTCTACGAATTTATGATCCCCATCGGTCGCAAGTTCCTAAATACAACGTGCACCGTTCACATGAGAGCCGCCCCAATGCAAATTAAGCCCAGTCCATCGTACTGTTGAGTTTCTACCCAGAAGCTCCTTTCCTATCGCCAATCCAGTCTCGAGTTGTAGGGTCGGGGTGGCGGTGGCATCTCCTCTCGCTTTAGCCGTCTTACCGCGCGATCATCGTCTTGCTGTGCAGCCATTGGTTGTTACTGTGGTTGAGACAGTTGATACCCGATTCTACACCAGACACTCGCGTCAACAAGTCCGGGTGGACCAACATCCAGGTATGTTCCACGAGGCGTCTTGACTGTATGTCCTTTTCCAACAGTGCGGGTGAGCGCTTCCAACGGCCAGACAGTGCCCGTGATGGAAGGGCCGGGGGCTCCTCTCCCGTAGCTACTTTGCATGTCCCGAACTTCATCTTGGCTGTAGCTCATCTCGGTGAGATCGCTGATCCAAGGAAGCGGTCGGGTGAGCACAGGATCGTCTTCGCTTGCGGGAAGCCCATCAAAATCCCTGCCATGGAGAGGCTGGTGTGAAATGTTAAATACTCCCTCACTCCCCATAACGTCTGACGAGGTTGGTTGGTATTCATATCCCTTCCCCTTTATGAACCGCTCCATGTCGGCCAATCGCGCTTCCAGCATGGCATTCTTATCCCTGGTTGACTGGGTAGTAGAGGCAATGGAACAGCCCGACTATGAGGATTGGAGCAATCATGAATATGATACCAAGGCCTGCGCTGCTGCAACTGCTCAGTCAGAAAAGGACGAGGGCTGGGTCCTCTTTTCACTAGCGAGTTTTGCTGAGGAAATCTCGCAAGGCTATTCATTGTGATATTTTTTTATTCTTTTTTGATGTTTGAGCCACGATGAAGGTAGGCTGATGGTGATTTCGTGGATGGAGGAACGTGTCCACCACCTGGGTGGTCAGAACGATCGGATCGGCCCGCGAATAAGATTCTCGTGGGTGTTGATGCTCTCTCTAAGGTCCAAGTATATTGCGAATGGTTATTTTGAGTCCCAATCAGAGTCTTCCTTGCTCGGATACTTGTGCTTCTGCGCTCTCGATGGAAAGGAATTGGGCATGTTGCCTGTCCTGGCAGGCAATCTGGGACAGATGACGAGATGGTGTTCATCATCCATCAGCAGCCGAGGAAAACTCAACATAGCGGAAAGAAAAACCATCGAAAACGTATCGAGTAATTCACTGCATTGATGGCACTCAAGCGTCTTCTTTCACGGGCCCCAGTGCAAACGCAGTCAATACAGCGCAGCGCAGATGCCTAAATTCGGCCTCCTACGCAGCTTGTTCTCAAGTACCTCGTTTTGACAACTAATTTGGACGTTTCTAATTTATTTCATACGTTCCAAGTTCTTCTCGCAACTCACCTGTCGCAGATGCAACCATATTCTGCGACGTCCATGTCTGGCCCTCCATGGCAGACCGGGATTCTCCTTGATATGCGCGAAGAATTAACACCCCAGTTTAATGGCAAAAAGTTCAGCTCGGCACGTTGCATTTCCGAGAGTAATGATGACGCTGAGAGGAATCCACATCCTGAGCATCCGTTCTTCGAATGGGTAAGTCGATCGTCATGGCGGGTTAGCGATAGGTACTAGGATTATATTCTGGCGCCGCAGGCAACCAAATGCTTGACTCTCTATCTACTAGATGACCTCGGCCACGATCACATCGGGATACATGGAGCTCACGTATGCTCCCGGGATCCGAGCAAGCACTGAACAGGTGCGTCTGTTCTGAGGCGGCTTCTATTTCAAGGATCAAGCCCTGGCACAACTTGTTTCTGGAATCAGCGTTCACGACCTACGCAGCGTTTACATTCCTGCCGAGTGTTCTCATTTATATGGTCCTATTATCGGAAGTCTGCCTTTCCGCGTTGACTGTGTCAAGGCGCTCGTGGTAGCTATGCACGGAAAACGCAATCCTCGCCTCTGCTCTTGTTGCGCCAAAACCCTGGCAAGGACCGTCACTTCGAACAAGGTCCATATCATGTATCCCTTCTGGGAATGTGTCTCAATCCCAGGCGAGATGCAAGGCGCTTGCGCAAATTGCATCTGGCGCCGCGATGGTACCCAATATGAGTGGCGAGCATATCCGGGCTACCAGACAACGCCCGACGAAGCCATGGGTGACCATTCGCTCGCCGGTGCCTCTGTCGACTCTGTCCCGCCTGTGGCTCCCCTGCCTGAGGTCCTCACGCAGGAAGCAGCTCCGAGAGTTTGCCCTTGGCTTTTTCGTGAGGAGTCCGAAAAATTAAAAGGATTGGTTGTTGAACAACAGATGGGTTTACCGGTAGATTAGGAAGGGATTTTATTGATTCATTGACCCACGTTTGACGGTGGTCGCTGTTCTTTTTCTCTTGTTATCTACTGGCAGTTCCTGAGGTCCTGGATGGCGCCCGTCATTCTGCGTCGAGCCCGTTGCAAGTCACTTTACTTTGTCTGTTGCTAACCGTCGCCCTATTGTAGCTAATACTAAACGCCAATTACGTATAAGTTTGCATGTTATTGGAAAGTTATGACAAGCGGGGGTTCCCACATGTGCCCTACTACATATGCTTGGCCAGCTTCTTTTCACAGGTCTCTCCAAGAGCAGCACCTTATGACCGCAGTTACATACATAGTTTCAATAGTCCCTTTAGATATTGAATCGCACCTGTTTTTGAGGTGCAACTGACAATTTGAATCGACCACGTAGTACGTCTGGCACGGGCCCTCGCCATCACCCTCATCCACGCGTGTAAGTGTTGGGATGGCAAGCAGGCTCAAGTTCTTAATTGATTGAGTTATTTATTATTCGCGGGCGCGTAAAATGTCACATAGCATAACACTCGGCGCTGGTGTGATGTGGCGGGGGAAGATTCCAGGTGCAAAGGGACGCAAAGTGATTGGTTCTCTTAACTATCAGAAGAAGAGTTTTCTAAATTTATAGTAAAAACACAACAAATGCAAGAAGCAAGTCAATTTCATCGGGTATCTTTCTGCGTCAAGCACGAGCGCAATCAACTGCAACAAACAAAGGTAAAACACGGCAGCGCAATCAATTGCCAGTGTCTCGGCTTCCGCTACGCACATACTGCAGAGTATTGCTTCGAGTCTCAGTCGCAACTCTCAGTTGCCAAAGACATAAGGCATCGTCAGTTCCCAGAAAATCTCCATTCAGATTCTATAAAATTTTATGACAGATTTTTTTTACTGCGCATCTCATTAAGTCTTTCCCTTGGATTCTCGCCATTTTTATCGCTGTTCTCCGGGGTGCCCGTTGACGCTATTACGGGGTCCTCGCTTCACATGCCAGGAACAAGGCTTCGTGCCTTTGTGACGTCACCATTCCTCTGTAACACAAATTGGAGTGACGACACCACGCAACTGCATCGCGACTATTAAATTTGGCGACTCCTGCCACGAAACTGCGTTCAGAACTCGCGTGACCAAATTTGGAAAATATCCCGAATATTTAGCAACATGGCAGCCGAAAACTCAATTTCGAAATGCGACACGCAAGGTCTGCGCGACTCGGCAGTGAAACCGCAAAAGACCTTGCGAGAACGTTTTTTACACCGTCTACCACACTATACGGGCCCTTATAGCGTGGGCTATATGGATATCGAAGTGCCTGCACGGCACCCACGACCAATATCGAGCTTGAAAAGAAATGGAAAGCCCGTTTTACGCATGGACACGGTCCTCATGGGCATCTACTACCCCGGTGACTTGCGAAAAGAGGCCAAAACCAAGGATGGCCTCAAGGGTATGCACCGCGTAGATTGGATGCCGCGTCCTAGACTCGCCACCGCCAAAGGATACGCCAAGTTCCTAAACATCCCCGAAATGCCTGTCACTGGCTACCTGGCCTGCACCACTCTCTTCACCAAGCTACCAGCCTTTCGCAACGCTAAGCTGGCATCATTTTGGCCCGATACTGTACTTCAGGAAGCTGGTCCGGAAGGCGAGCGGGCAAGACAAAGCCGGGGCGAGAACAAACGGCCCAGGTTTCCCGTCATCATCTTCAGCCACGGTTTGGGCGGATCCCGGCTCTGCTACAGCGCCATCTGCGGAGAGCTCGCGAGCTTTGGGTTCATCGTGGTGGCCATGGAACATCGAGATGGCAGCGGTGCGAGAACACACGTTAGCTTGCCGGAAGACATTGACCCGGCGGAGATCGAGTCCTCGACGGCCAAGATCTACACCAATGACGATACGGACAAGGACGCCGGCGGCAAGAAGGTACGTGGTCGTGGCAAGAAGGGCGTGAACCCTTACTATGTTGTCGACTACATCCTTCCCAAAGACAATGCTCAGGATACGTCGCCGCATAATCCACAAGGCGTGGATCGTGTGCTGAGATCCGCACAAATTGAGCTTCGCCAAGAGGAGATCAAGGAAGCGCACCATGTCATCAGCCTCATCAACAACGGCCAGGGTGAAGAGGTTGCCAAGATGAACCTGCGCAAGAAGGGAAACATTGGGTCCAGCTCCATGGGCCTCACCGGGATTCAGTGGGAGGATTGGAGGGGCAGCATGTTTCTCGACACCGTCTCCGTGATGGGGCATTCCTTCGGCGGAGCCACGACGGTGCAGCTCTGCCGGGACGACTCGCTTACCTGGCTCGCCTCGGGCCTCATCCTGGATGCCTGGGGCCAGGCGACGCCTCCCGGCGGCGACAAGCCGTCCAACAGCGTCACCAAGCCCATCATCGCCATCTCGTCCGAGGCCTTCATGCACTGGAAGGAGAACTACGGGCGCGTCGTCTCGTTCTGCAACGAGGCGCGCGACTCGGGCGCGCTCTGCTGGATGCTCACCATCGCCGGCTCGACGCACCTCGCCATGACCGACTTTGCCGTCCTGTACCCCGTCTGGATGAGCCTGTTCATGAAGTCGCTCGTCAGCCCCAGCCGCGCCTTCTACCTCACCATCGTCGCGTCGCTCGAGTTCCTCGAGGCGACGCTGCCGCCCGAGCAGACCAAGTTCCGCACGTGGAACCGCGGCGAGGGGAAGGACGAGCAGCAGCGGCTCCTCCGCACGCGCGAGCCCGTCAGCGACCCGGACGAGGCGCTCCGGTCGGACCACGCGCCGGACGACAAGTGGGTGGCGGTGCGGCTCAAGATCCCCAACGAGTTCTCGACGAGGATGCGAAGCCTCTGGCAGAAACTTCGGAGGGCGATCCTGTGCATGGTTCAGGACGACCCCTCAGAGACGGAAAAGGGCGAGAGCAATTATGCGTTGAGCCAAGAGATTTGGATGCATTTTAGCCCGGCGGACGCGGATGTCCAGGCGCATCGCCGGAGACTCATGAGAGCGTAGGTTGGTGTCATCTTCATGTTTCCTCTGCCGCTTGCATGAATTTTTCAGGCGGTTAGCTTCTTCTTGCGTCTTTGCCTTGTTCTCGTACTCCCATTTGCATCACATTTTTGACGCTCATTGTATATATCCACTATCCCTTGTTTTGGCACACATGCATTTTGTAGCGCGGAGTTTTTGAGCCTGTACGAGTAGCGAGCACAAGCGCCTAGGTATTGGGGCAATTTTCATATCTTTTCGAATAGATTTCACTTACCCAACTTTTCAGTTCGATGATGACAAGCGGCAGGGAGTATATGCAAGGAGCGATTGATGGGCTGGTTTATGCAGCTAGTGATAAGAGGGTGGCGGCGTGGCTGGTGAACAAAAGCAGGTCTGCAGGTGTGGGCTCGGAAAAACGCGTGGCTGTGCTGGGCGAGCATGCATGCATGCAGGTGAAGAGTTGAGCTGGACAGTGACCCTTCTTGCAGATGTATTAAGTAATTACTTGGATAAGCAGAAGAAAAATAATGTTGAATTTGAGAGGAAATTTTATTCTAGAGAATCATTTGGCGTGCCCCATACTCTTTTCATCCACCTGCGGGAGAGCCCGTCAGAATTCTTTGCCCGTTTGGGCTCTTTTGCGACGACACTGATACGAATAAACGTGGGGGAAAGCGGATGATACAAGCAACTTGCCAGCAAGAGTCCTTGATCACGTTGTTTTCGGCTCCGATAATCATGTGCAGCCGGCCCAGGATCCCTGCCTTGCCTGAAACTAGAACCCTTGAGGTATTCCGTAGGGATCAGATTGGTCTGTTTAAAGACGGTTGTCATGCGTGAATGTACATAGATGAAATAGTTCATTCGAGAGTTTCCGGTCTGCGCAGAATCCTTCGGCCAAATATTGTATGCTTTGTACGAGTTGGAAAGGATGCTGAGCCTATTCGGGCATTTTGTCCTGGTCAAGATTACGAGCTGGCTGATCAGTGGGTGGATCGACACCAGCATCTTCGTATTTTAGGATGGAGACCATCTCCATCTTTCTGTTGTAACCGACACCAGCCCTACACATTAGTACCAAAAAGTACGGATCGCACGGATACTCCGTACAATAAAAAAGGTGCTAATGAGCGTAGAATCCGGCCATCTGTCTCAGTCTCAAAGGGTTACACGCCGGAGGAGAAGAAAATGAGACGGAGCAAGATACCAATGTCATGTATTAACTTTTCCCAACTGTTCCCTGGGTAGTTCAAACAGCAAGAAAGCCAGAGTCTTGGCGAGGTGAATGATTGGTGCTGGAGACTGGGCAGTTAGGGCTGTGACTGAGTTGTTCAGCGGGCCAACCAGACGCATCAGCAAATCTTGCTTGACATCCATTAACTACAGTAGGAGCTTGAAAAGAGCCCAACACACGGTCAGCTGTTATTAGCACCATTATGCGCCTATTTATGGCGACCGGCTGGGGGGCCGCTGCTGTGACAGATCGGGCCGCCCGGCGTCATCTATTGGCGACTAGTAGTAGTAGCAGGGCCTGCACTTCGTATTCCTTGACGGCTTGGCTGCAGGTGGAGAGTGTAACGAGCAACGAGCGCTGAAAGACACGAGGTGTACAGCGAAAACCATGTGGTGTGGGTGCGGGCGTGTGCATGCTGTACACAAGCAATTCATTGCATATTGCTTGCCGCGGCCACCTTTGGTAAGAGATCCCGTATTGTGCTAATAATCCGCATGCGTCATGAAGGTTGCAGGCGGGAGGGGATGAAGCGGACAGGGCGCTTTTATAGGGTGTGTCGACTTCGTTCTTTGCTCAAGTTCGCTGGCCAAACCTTCTGCAACGTCCAAAAAGAGCCGTTTGCTTGCTTGCCAGCTGCCAGCGAGCGTTTCGCCAGCTGCCTAGCGTTTCGCCAGGTGCACTCTTTGTGCTAGTGAATGCCTCAGGTACAAGTAAATCCGTTTTTGCCCGCAAAACTTGGTTTTGATCAACTTCTTCTCTTATTTTCCCCTTCTTCTTCTGCTTCGTCTTTTTCAATATCGTCACCACTTTACGCCACATGCAAAGAAAAACCGGCCCTAGCGCGCATCGCGGGGTTGGCCAGCAAACGTTTGAGTGCTTACCAGCTGGCGCCAAACCCTGTATGAACGCTAAATCCAGCGGTCTCAGCATCCTCGCATAATACCAGCAGAGAGCAGGACCCCGCCATCAGCCGTCTCCACAGCCAACCACATCCCAAGCCTCCTCGTATTTTGCAGCGCGCTAGATCGCCCTCCAGCCTTGGACCTGCAGTACCGACCACACCACACGCATCTTTGCTATATACTGTACGTCCTGACGCTTTTTCATCCTCCTGCTTTCGGCTCCATCTGCCCGGTTTGCAAGAGCTATATACTCGTTGACCCCTGGCTTTTTTTTTTTTTTTCGTGCTCAGCATCTGTCGTGCTACAATAGAGCTCTGTTCTATTTCCAACTTTGCTTCCCCCCATCAAGGCGGCGTTCAGGCATCTTCGTCGGGCTCCCACTTACACGCAGCGTTTCACTAATAGGTACGAAGTTACACAGCCTGGCTGACTAGCTGCGCCCTCAGCTCTTGCTCGTTGCAAAACATTCAATATTCGCGCCAAGGCAGTCCTTCTGGTGCAATATCGCTTTCTTGCATACGACTTGCAGTGCCTGCCGTTGACCGTTCTTTGTTGTGTCAGAGCCACTGCCGTGTACGACCCGGCTAAGCCCACTGCACCTTCTTATTCACGTTGCACCACGCCCGCGTCGAAGCGCGGAATTTTTTTTTCGTCCTCGTTCGATACCTTATAATCAGTCACCTGCATCATGGCCGAGACTGCATCTCGCCAGACTCGCTCAAACAGCTTGCAGCGCATGCTGAATCTCGAGAGACAATATATGGTAAGCGCCGCCTCATCCTACTATCGCCATCCCCGCCCCTCGCTAATAACCCTCGCCTTTCAGAACGAGAGACTGCGCATCGGCTCAAATCAATTCAGTTATCCCAGTGCCAAACCCAGCAGCTTCCCATCACCGCCGGAGCCTTTCCGTCCTACAACGCGGGGCCGTCAGATTGAGCCTCAGACAGTGCAAGACCGTCGAAGAAGCGAGCAACGCCAGAGAAGCTTCCCGCTACAGACTCAACCGCCCAAACCACAGCTGGTAATAGATGTCAGTACAGCTTCACCGAAGCCCTCTTCTTCTGCCATTTCCGAGCCTGTCAGCAACATGAAGATTCGTCGAAGCAACAAAAATATTCCTGCCATCCCGCCCTCCATACCATACAGCTCTACTGTTGAGGCTTCTCCAGCGCCAAAGTCCGGGAATGACAGTTCTGTCTGCCAGTCCCCAAGCTGGGAGGCGTATGACAGACGAAAGCAAGAGAAGAAAGACGAGAGAAGAGTCAAGGATGAGGCAAAAGCTACGAGAAAACCTCGCCGCCTAAGCAAGGCCCCTCCAGTCTCACCCGCCAATGCTTCGAACCAAGCGGGCTCGAATCAATCCCAGTCAGCGATTATGGACAATAGCAGAAAGTCTCGATCAGCAAGCATGGTATTTTCCGATAATCCACCCAAAGAACCCCCGTTCTACAAACAACCTCGCTCCCGCGCTGGGTCCTTCTCCTCTCTCATCAAATCGACTTTCGACTTTCGACGATCGTCAATCGATCAATCTCAAGAGCGTCCATTTATTGGAGGCATCAAGCTCGAGTACGAGCAACATCTTGCCAACGAAAGGAGCATGGAGCCGAGCACAATTGAACCCATTGATGTACACCCTGCGCTACGAACGAGCAGCACGGCTCTAAAGTCCCCGCCTCTGCCATCTCGCGCCGCAGGTACGAAGAACACAAATTCACGGGCATACCCTCCAAACACTTTTCAGACCACAAAGTCAAAGTCCATGTTCCTAGCATCACCCACATCTCCGCCAGTGCCAGATCTCAGTACCATCGAAAAATGGCGTGCGCGTGTTGGCCTCAGATCCTCAAGCAAGTCTTCCTCGTCGCGGACCCCTATCACGACGGAGGCCGGTCCAGTCTCGGAAACTAGTGAGACTCCTACCCAAGGGAATGTCTGCTCTGGAAATAAGGACGCGAAGAAGCCTGAGCGCGAGGACGAGCAGGCAATGGAAAAGCCAACAAGACCGAGCCAAGAACCTGTGCGGAAAACACCGCCTCCTCCAGAACCTCCTCGCCGGAGCTCAAAGCGCAACTCCATGCTCATCGGAAGTCCTTCACTGCCTCTGCTCAATCTTGCTCCGCTAAATGTGCCAATCGAGACAGCTACTTCGTCTCTTTATGACTTGCCCTCCACAGCTGTCAACAGCGATACCAAACAGCCCAGTGCCAGTCCTTCTTGGGAGAATCTTCAATCGTCAGTTATGGACACGATTGAACATACCATCAAGCCAATGGCCCAGGCCGAGAAGAAGCATGAGAAGGAACAGGGCGAGAAAGCCTTCTGGAACAGTCAAGAATGGGTTCTTCAACGCTCCGAACTTCCACATATGACTTCCAGTTCTTCAGAAGACTCTGCATCTGATTGCTTCAACACTGTTTCAATGCCAAGCACTCCAAATACCTCGAGACCTCAGTCGGAGAAGGGTCTTCCCCGTATTTCGGGAGAGTCTGAACGGTTTACACTGCCCAGAATTCAGTTGCACGACAACGCCTACCCAAGCGAGGCTTGCTCCTTTGTTTCTGCCAGTTCATTCACCGGCGCTCACGATATCGATCGCGAAGTCGATCCCATCCAGGCAGCGGCTAGAAAGGTCATGGCAGCTTTGCCTCCCATGCCATCGGCGAACCCTACCACAGAGCATGAGCCTCTGAAGCTTCCTTCAAATTTTACCGATTTTTCCAGCATTTCTGACATTTCATTCACGGATATTCCAAAGCTCTCGCTGAAGAACCCAAAAGCACAGCCGACGAAGCGTTCCAATGGCGACACCGTTGCCAAGGTCTTCGTCGAATGCTGCGGATGCAAGTACTATCACGACATGCCCAGCAAATTATACGACGCAATGGTGAACCCTGACGTGGTCTTATGCCCCAAAGACAGGTCTGACTTTGGAGGTGCCATCTCGATGACGGTAAAATGTCCATGGTGCAAACACGCAATGAGTACCAGTTGCTGCGCTGGATTGGCCGCCATGGTTTACGTCAAGGAACGACTTCACTAAAATGTTTAATATACAACGACAGTACCAGCATATATAACGACTTTTGGGATGATTTTTGTTTGTCATTATGAAGAAAGTTTCCTTTGTATCTTTTTCCGCGCTCTGTGCCTGGCAGCACAGTAATGAGAAGCGCACAAATAGTACGGCGGGAGAAGCCGGGAAGGAACGGCTCACATTGAGGGATACTTGCATCATTTTCACGAGTTATCAAGTACAGTAATGAGGGCCACAATGCCCCGTGTGAATCTACACTGAAATGAACTAAATCATGAATTAAATTATGCATTGTCTATCTATCCATCATAACTGAAGTGAATGTGCCGCCACCTCTCAGCCACTACCCCTCCATCAGCCACTCTCCTTTCCCACCAACTCAGCCACGCGGGGCATGACGACAGTGACAAGGGAGGCTTGGTCCACCACGTCTTTCCACCACAGATAATCCCTGAACCAGCGAGATCTCTGGAGAACTCACAAAATGGTACGCAATATAGCGGTGTCATCTACTATATCCAGCTAACAAGCTTCACAAAGGCGTCCGAATCAAGACTATATTCATTCTCTGGGGAGACCAAGGAGCATCTTCGCAAGTTTCGCCTGTCCACATCCCGCGCCAAGGGGCCCCAAGCCGTCATCTGTAGGTATCAGACTTGCTCTGCAGCGATGGCGGTTTCATATCTAATCGCTTGCTTTAATTAGATTTGGTCGACAAGAACACGCACGAGATCCGCCAGGATGACGACAAGACAGTATACAGCACGCTGGAGGAAATTGGCGATGATCTCCCCGACCACTCGCCACGCTTTGTGCTCCTGAGCTATCCTTTGACACTCGTGAGTCCAGAGGTCTACTATTTCGAGGGGCAGGCGAAGCTAATTCCTGTCTGTGCAGAGCGACGGCCGAGCCTCGGTGCCATACGTCCTGCTGTACTATCTCCCTGATACCTGCAATGCGGAGATGAGAATGATATATGCTGGCGCTAAGGAGCTTATGCGGAGTACCAGCGAAGCAGGTCGCGTTGTTGATATCGAATCCATCGAAGACCTCGAAGATATACCCAAGAGACTGGCATCTGACTGATTGTGTTTAAGAGGAAAAGGTGTGGGCATGGTTTACTTAGTTTCGTAGCAGGTCACATGTCGTCTTGTCATAATATATTTACTATTTCGTTATAAACAGCACGCGTTCATTCCGGTAACATGTCCTGTGAATCCAGCCCTAGTTGCTCTGCTAAATTGCGCACCACCCCTTGAAAGGCCTTGCAAGCCGGACTATCCGGGAAGGAATCAAAGTAGCTCTCCCCGTAGTCGCAGGCCATCCTGATGCGAGGGTCGAGCGGGACGGCGCCGAGGAACGGGATGCCCATCTCCTCGGCGAGTGCGCGGCCGCCTCCCGTGCTAGCTTTAAATATTTGGCTCTCGTGCTTGCAGCCGGGACACACGAAACCGCTCATGTTCTCCGCGAGACCGAGGACGCGGATGCCAGCCTTGCGGCAAAAGTCGAGCTCCTTGCGGACGTCGAGCAGCGCGACCTCCTGCGGTGTGGTGACGACGACGGCGCCGTCGATGCCACTGCCCTTGAGGAACGTGTTGACGCTGAGGTGCTCGTCGCTGGTGCCCGGCGGGGTGTCGACGAGGAGGAAGTCGAGGTCGCCCCACTCGACGTCCTTGAGGAACTGCTTGATGAGGCCGTTCTTCTTGGGCCCGCGCCAGATGACGGCCTCGTCGCGCCCCGGCAGCATGAACTGGATACTCATGACGGCGAGGTTGTCCATGACCCAGACGGGCGACCAGCCGGAGCCGCTGACGTGCACGGTCTCGTCCTCGACGCCCATCATCTTGGGGATGCTGGGCCCGCAAATGTCCGTGTCCATGATGCCGACGGCGCGCGCGGGGTCCGTCGCGAACGCGTGCGCCAGCAGCGACGTGAAGGTGCTCTTGCCGACGCCGCCCTTGCCGCTGAGCACGAGGATCTTGTGGCGCACGCCGGACAGCCGCGAGGCGATGACGGGCAGGTCCGGGTCGGGGATCTTGGCGGACGCGGCGGTGGACGCGCACACGGCCTGGTTCGGGCACCCCGCGCACGAGTCGGCGGCGCCGGCCTGCTCGGATTCGGGCCCGGGGCAGTGCGCAGGCTCGGGCGCGACGAGCTGCGGCTTCTGCTTGAGCGGGTTGGCGAGGACGTCGTCCACCGACTCGGCTTGCTCGAGCGACGGCGCCATACTCGCGGGCTGTTGTCTGTGTGTGTTTCTTTCGTGTGGGTGGTGGATGGTTCGCAGGCTAGTGAGAGTAATCGTAATCAAGAGGTCAGCCGCTCGATCTGAATCGTAAATGGGGGTAATAGAGTACGTTGGTGAATCGAAGTTCCGGGTTCCGTTGTCGGGCGTGTGGCGCATCGAGTTGTGGATGCGCCAACGGCACTACAATTACTAATGCGATGCATACATTGGTACCAGGTATTATATCCAAGCCCTATCCGCTATATCTATATGTTCTGTCGGCTGGGATTAGATGATGTCCTAATGACTCCTTGTTGTCTATCTTCGAAAACTGGCTGCTGATATGATCAAAGCCCGAACATATATATTTTTGCTACTGATGTAGGGTAACCTGATTTTGAGCCCCCCAGCACTTTACGCGAACAACGCGCGAGTGCAAATGTACGCGGGCTTGACTCGGAGCAAATATATGAGACCACGAAAAAGTAAGATATAGCAGAATAGCTTGAGAAGAGCGAGGAAAAAGCAAAAGTCTCGGCCATTCAGAATAAAGAATGCGGTCGTGAGGGCACCGTGGCAAAGTGCAAAAAGGAAAGGTTCCAGGGGGAGTCGAACCCTCGCTGGCGGAATCAGAATCCGCAGTCATAACCGTTAGACCATGGAACCTTTGAAGTGGTTGACCACTTCCCATGGTTAGCTGCTAATTTTCTGCTTACTCCGGTCTATAAAGCGCAAAGATTTCCTCGGCCCTAGCAGATGGCGGGGTCGGTGTTATCGGCGCACCACCCCACCTAAATTTTTCTTTAATCAGATCTTTTTTAGGGTGGGTGCGGGCTTGTCGCGCTTCTGCGAAGGACTTGTTTGTGTGCGAGAGAACATCATAGAATATGGCTACCGTCACCGTGGAAAAGCTGCGCGAGAGCCTGGTCTCCGAGGCCACTCCCCTACCCGTACGCTTCCGCGCCCTCTTCTCCCTGAAGCACCTGGCCGTCACGGACAAGAGCGCGGCGGGCCCCGCCATCGAGAGCATCGCGGCGGCATTTGCGTCACCCTCTGCCCTCCTCAAGCACGAACTCGCCTACTGCCTGGGACAAACTGCCAACAATGCCGCGGTACAGCCTCTGCGTGGTGTTTTGTGCAACCTAGAAGAAGATCCCATGGTGCGCCACGAGGCCGCCGAAGCCCTTGGCGCGTTGGGTCACGCGGAGAGCCTCGAGCTGCTGAAGCAGTTCCGCGACCGTGAGGGGGAAGATATTTCTGTCGTTGAGACCTGTGAAATCGCGATCGATCGTATTGAATGGTCCAACTCTCAGAATAGAAAAACAGAGAAGCTCAAGCAGAGGTATGTCCTTTTAAGTGGTGTGAATGGTGCTGTTGGTTCCCTAACTAACGCCTATATAGTGACTTTGCATCCATCGATCCTGCGCCCCCGGCCGACGAAACTGAACAAAATGTGGAAGAACTCGGAAAGCAGCTCATGGATGACAAGCTGCCACTCTTCTTGCGATATCGCGCCATGTTCTCGCTCCGTGACCTGGCGTCCCCGCCTGACCTGCCGACCGCCGTCCCAGCCGTCCTTGCGCTTGCCAAGGGCTTTGCCGACCCGTCTGCTCTCTTCCGTCACGAGATCGCCTTTGTCTTTGGTCAGCTCTCGCACCCTGCCTCGATCCCAGCCCTCACAGAGGCACTCAGCAATGTCAACGAAGCGAGCATGGTACGCCACGAAGCTGCAGAGGCTCTTGGTAGCCTGGGAGAGGAGGAGGGAGTTGAGGATATTCTGAGGCCCTTCCTCCATGATAAGGAAAAGGTGGTGCGCGAAAGTATAATTGTTGCGCTCGACATGGTCGACTATGAACAGAGCGGGGACACCGAATATGCGCTGATCCCAGAAGCGGCTCGCGCTTCCGTTTAAAATAACGATGATATAGAATAAAAAGCCTTTTTTCGAGTGGCCGTTTAGTTGTCTTGTTGCCAACTGGAAGATTATGTCAGTGTACTGTAGCATGTATTTGTAGTTTTGTTTGGAACTTACGAATGACCACAGTCGCACATGTAGAACACGGTTGAGCCTTCGTCTGCACTGCGAAGCTGCAAGTTTGTGTATCGAACTTCTTCGCGCCCGCACTTCGGGCACGTCTCACGGATCACCATGTCAGCCTTGATATTGTGTCGCTCGACGGTTTGGACGCTGGATTGCAGCTTTTGTCTGAGTAGCGAGGGAAAATCGGAGGGCTTAGATTGGGTGACGGTCGTGTTCGCCCCGGTATCTATTGCCAGCAGAATCGTTAGAGCCTTTTCCTACTCACTGTCAGCACAGGATGAGAACGAACCTTTATTTTCAGCATGACAACACTCGCATTGCAGCACATTTTGCACCGTGCCTTTGGTAGAGGGCAGGAGGTTGCCACAATTAGTGCAAAAAACCAGAGATCCAATTGCTGCCATTGTAAATCAGTCTTTCTTTTTTGGGAGGAGTGTTGCCGCTGGAGGAGTTGATGTCTCTTGTGCAAAGCCTTTTTTCTCCAACAAATGAAGCTCGGCAACTTGATCCAGAAGAAAATATTTATGGAGAATATGGCTCTTTTGCGCCACTTGATTGGTGTAGAGAAGAGGGAATCCCAAAGTGGATTAGTGTCACGAAAATGCGCTGACTGGTCAACCAGGCCGCTAAGAATCATGCCGGATCGGGGTGTCCTTCCTGGAGTTGCTTCACGGTTAGCGCATCTACAGGCGGCTTCATTCATCACCTGGCTTTTCGGAAAATCCCAACTCCCTTTCATGCCGATGCGATCCCATTGATGGCTCCCATCGCATCCGATTGCGCTCTACGATATATATACAATACCACCGGGAGTAGTGGTGGCTAGTCCTAGCTGGTCGCTTTCTCCTGGCTGCGATCCGTTAACGAGCGGCGTTCGCTGTCCCCAGCTCGCCCCTGCGTTTGCACCTCGATGCGCCATTGCCCGGCGACTCCTCTGGCCCGCAATGCCAGCTGGCAAACAGTCGTAACGACGACGATAGTTAGCAGCATTTCACTCTGACAACATGAACGGTCCTCAGAATGGCCTCAGCAGCCGTCGTGAGGAGATGAACATTGCTGCTACAATCTCTCAACCCTTGACCCTCCAACAAGCTCTTCCATACTCTCCGCAGACCTCGACGGTCCCTTTCATTCCTTGTATGCGGCTTCGATTGATAATTTGCATCTTTGGTTTATTAACATCTGGTAGACATCATCCCAGATCCTTCGATCGGCTCCGGTTCACCCGCCGAACCTGTTTCCGGGTTATTTCCTCGACAAGAGTTTGACAATCTGAACGAGGCAGCGGCTGGGACGGACCAGCAGTCGAAGAATATCAAGCAGGCTGTCGACTTTGTGCTCCACGACATGAAACCCGCACAGCGCACACAGTAGTACGTCTCCCAGTTGATTTTGAGACTGCCATGTCTAACCTCTCTCTTCCTGTAGCGATTTCCGACCTGTTCCGCACGGCCGGGTGAAATCGACGCGCAAAAAACCTGTCGCAAATGGCCTTACGCCTGTAACGCAAGCTGTCCACGATCGAGTTGAGACATACTTCAAGGCTAGTAAGAGCGTCAAGGCTGATAAAGCTGTGAACGGCTCTACACCATCGCACAACCGCAAGCTGTCAAATGATCTGGACAAGGTTCCTAAAAAGACTCCCGACAAGGTCGGCAAGAGTACTTTGGAGAAGAGTTCACCCATCGCTAGCAAAAATGCTGCCACACACAACGCCGAGGCTGCTCAGTCGAGCTCGATGAAAGTCGAGATCGATCTCACAGCCTCGAGAAATTTCGACCCGTCTGGCTATGAAGATTTCGACTCTTTCGTGCAACCTGTGAACACGAATCCAGCATCCTCGAAGAAAACGTCATCGGCGCCACCAGCAGAAGCTGATGAGATTACCGTTGCCTCCCCAGAGCCGGCGGGAGGCCTGCGCATCGAGTTTCCAACGATGAGTGGGCGAGAAGAGTACGCAGACATAATGGTTGCTCCTGATGCGCCCAGCAACTTGTCGGCGCGTCGTTATGGCAATGGTCAAGAAGGACAAGATCTCATTGGTTCTAGCCTTGACCAGCGCCAGCGTGGGGAAGCTGCGCTTGACGCCCTCGAGTCCCAGCTTCGCACTATCTTTTCAGCTGTTGGGCATGCATTTGCAATGGAACCGGGTTACGATCATATTGTCAGGTTGATGCCAGATCAAGAAGTTGCAATGACTGCTGGGGTCCACCAGAAATTGCACGGCGCACTACAAAAAGCTATTGACTTGCGCACCTTCGACAGAGTCGCTCTGGAAAACCTGCTTCAAATCATCAAGCTTAGTGAAACTAGCCTCAAGTACATGGATATTATCGATATTCACATTGACGAAAAGTGGGACGAGGCGGCTGTGGATTCTTGGGTTGCCCAGCTTGCAGACGTGGAAACAGCGATGAAGGCTGCGCGAACATGTCTCCGAATCTTGTCCGGTGGCCGAGAGGACAAGCAATTATACGCGGAAGCTATGATTCTCAGATGCGTCAACCTATGCAAGTCTGTTACGGAGGATATTGTTATGCCTCTTGTGGAACTTGGAAGCAGCGGCACTGGGGCAGCCATTTTTAAGCTCATGTTCAAGCACAAAAAGACACTGTCCACTGTCTTTGTTACGTGCCAAAAGCTGTTTGCGTTGATGGGTGAGCTGATTGCTAGGATCGAGCTTTCCGAGACTGCAATCAATACCTTGGAGTACACGGCCTCGAAACTGATCTTCGTCGAGAATGCACATGTTGAGCGCGAGTCGGTTGTCGGGGTACAAAAGTTCGATGGTATTCGCTCAGTGGCTATGGATATTCTCTGCCAAATTTTTGTCAATAAGCCTGAACAGCGGCAGGGCATTATTGATGACATTCTCACCTCGCTGGAGAAGCTCCCTGTCGGCAAGCAGAGCTCGAAGCAGTTCAAATTGGCTGATGGTGGCAGCATTCAACCTGTGTCTGCCCTCATTATGCGGCTAGTACAGTCTAGTTCCGGAAAAGTCGACCAAAGTAGCGAGGGACGCCGAGCTGCGCTGCTAAGAGACTTGGATGGAGATGCCGATAGCACACCCACCGACACTGCTGAACCGATTTCAAGACAAGGACAAGCCGTGTCATCCTTGACGAGCGAGGAACATGCTTCGCAGCAACATGCAATTGCGATACAAGAACTGGACACATTATCTAGTCCCTTGTATGATACAGCATCGCGGAACGCCTCTTATGTTATCAACTTTATCGTGAAGAGGGCTATTGGCTCTACCAAATCGGGAGACACGCCGTATCGCAACCTCTTGGATTTATTTGTTGACGACTTCACTGTATGCCTCGACTCACCTGATTGGCCCTGCGCTGAGCTTCTTTTGCGCCTCCTGATGTTGCGCATGGTGCAGTTGTTTGAAGGTCAAAGAACGGCTGTTCCGGCCAAAAACATGGCGCTGGAGCTGCTCGGCTCCATGAGTGCGGCAATCTCGCGTTTGCGCTCGCACGTCAAACGCACTGCCACTAATTTTGAAGGTGCCGATGCAGACGAAATGGCACGCTATCTAGCTGATCTTGCTATCCATGTGCTAGAGCAAAAGAGTCAACCGGAATATTTGGTGGCGTGGGCAGGGCCATTTCGTGCCGTACTCGAGTACTTGCAGAGCCGCAGTACGGAGGATCAGCACCTGGCCAGTGCCGTAGCATTTGTTATCACGGACTGGGCAAATAGGACTTATATCGCATATGATTCGATCAAAGACGAAGAAATTGAGCGAGACAGCGAGCTCGGGCGTCTCGCTTATCGACTGCGGAAGATGGTTGCTGATCGCAAATGGCTTGCTAGTGAATACAGATTCAAAGCAATAAGCGCCAACCAAGCGAAACTCGCATTTGCCATTATTCTATTACGGTCGCCACTTTGCGAGTCTTTTGGCAAAATCCTCAATATTCTGCTTGGCTCGATGGCAAGTGACCAAGCGACTGTCCGAAGCAAGAGCCTCAAGAGCATCAACCAAGTTCTGGAGACAGATCCCTCGATCCTGGATGGAGACTCCAGCGTCATTCAACTAATTCTGGAATGCTCTAGTGACTCTTCGACTCAGGTCAGGGACTCTGCTCTGGGATTGCTTGGCAGCTGTATCACGATGCGCTCGGCTCTTGAATCATCGTTAACGCCCAAAATTATTGACCGCTTCCAAGATGCGGGCGTCGGTGTACGAAAACGTGCTATGAAGTTGGCCCGAGACATTTATTTGCGCAACAGGAACAAGGGCCTACGTTGCGCTATTGCGAATGGCCTGCTTCGACGTGTCCAAGACCCAGACGAAGGTGTACGAGATCTAGCTCGTCAAATGATCGAAGAGGTGTGGTTTGCTCCATTCTACTCGAACGACGGAACAGCTGCCTACCAGACCGCCATCACAGAGCATGTGGCCCTCATCATTCAAACTGTGAAAACAGGAACAGCCACTGAGGTCCTCGATAAGGTCTTCCACGCCATTCTTCGGCCAAACAACAAGTCACTGGAGGGCCCATTTTCAGTCTGCTCTAAGTTGGTCAGCGACATGTTCGGGCTTCTCGACAACCCGGATTCGGAAGACTCATCAGGAGCGTCCGGCAGAGATGCGCTTCAAGTTCTGACCATCTTTGCTAATGCGGACCCGAAGCTGTTTAATTTTGAGCAAATCCGTCTCTTGAAGCCGCAGCTAGCGAGCTTTGCCGGGCAAGAAGAGCTCGCTGCATTCCGTGCTGTCACAGTCATTTACAAGAGGGTACTCCCACAACTCTCTACTGTACACTCGCAATTTCTGGGGGAAGTGCGCAAGCAACTGCTTCAAGGTGTTGGAAAAATCTCTTCGAGAGGCGCGCTTGACGATCTCATTGCCTGCGCCAAGGTCGTTTGCGACTTGCTCAACGACTTCAGCCCAATGGCTAACCTGGTTGCCTCCAGCTTGGTCGGCATCCAGAAAATTGCGGCTGCACCACTAGACCCAAAGCGCCTCAATATTCTTTGCGCGTACGCGATCATCGTCGGCAACGTGGCGAAACACTGTGACTTGGATCAACAAATAGAAATTTTCAAGGCCAAATTCCAAAAGTGGCAGGGCGACTCAGTGCCGCGCTTGATTGTGGATATTGTTTCCCCGTTTACCAATCCTAAGCAACCGCTTGAGGCACGAAAGGCAGCACTTGAAGCGATTGGGCTAGTTTGCCAGTCCTGGCCGCGAAATTATGTGCTTGCAAAGGTCTACACAGCATTTCAGCAAGTGTTCCTGGATCAGATACCCATTCTGGAAAACATGATCCTTCGATCCTTCAAAGAGTTTCTCATGGGAGAAGAGCGGCGATCGGAGGCTTCTTCTCAAGCTGCCGCGGCTGGCGGCAAACGAGAACTCACAATTATGGGCGGCACCAATTTCGACGATGTTGCTAGCGCCACAACGCAACGGTTTATCAAAGATTTCACCCGTATAGCGCTATCCAGCCAGGATGAATTCGCATTCCTGGCGATGGAGGTTCTGGGTAGTATCAATCGCCAAGGTTTAACGCATCCCAAGGAAACGGGACTGACTTTGATCACGCTGGAGACATCTGCCAACAAGAAGATTGCAGAATTAGCGTTTTCGGAACATAGATCGCTGCATGAGAAGCACGAGACGGTGTTGGAGCGAGAGTACACTAAAGCAGTGCAATTGGTGTTCAACTACCAGCGCGATATCGTCAAAGACATCCACGGTGCTACGACAGACCCGTTTCAAGCCAAGCTGCACCTGCTGATGGAGGTTCTGAAAATCAGCAAGATGAAGAATAAGCAAAGGTTTATGGAGAAGCTTTGCTACCTGGTCAACTTTGATCTCAACAAACTTGATGCCAAGAGTGGCATCCCGCAGCATGTTGCCTTTGCTCGGTTCGTGGTGGATAACCTTGTCTTTTTCGAGTACCAGACCATGGGTGAAGTGCACACAGTGGTGAAGAGTCTGGAGAAGATTGTTAGCACAACTGGAGCTACTGTTGCCCAAGCCATCGAGTCAGAGATCTTCAACATGCGCATGGACATGGATGCACCGAATGGGACGGAAGAAGCCTCGGGCGACGCGGAAGGAGAGCCAGCAGAAATTGCAGAGGCGCCAGTGGTGGGTGCGGATGTCGAACCCGCACGCTCCCGCCAGCTAGCATCGGCGTCGGTGATATTGCTCATGCTATGGGAGGCTCGGACGTATCTACGAAAGCTGTACAACATGGGAACGGGCCGACACGACAGCAAGGCAAAACTTCTGACCAAGGATCTCAACAAGTCGCCGACGAAGGTGCAAGGTGTGCACGGGGACAAGATCTGGGAAGAGCTGGCGGCTCAGGAGACCGGATACGATACGTTGCAAGGCATGGTCAACAAGTGCAAGGCGTTGATTGAGTTGATGAGCGTGGACAAGGAATTCAAGGTTGTGGAAGACGACGAGCAGGCGGACATGGATGGGGCGGGATCTGCAAGTGAAGGCGGGGAGGATGACGGAGAGGGGGGTGACAGAGGACGGAAGAGGAAAGGAGGGTCTACCCCTGGAGGACGAAAGAAGCGTCCTCGATCGGACTCTCAGCCACGCAAGCGAGGGCGGCCACGTCTGTCAAGTATAGAGGCAGACGACGACGAAGGTGATGGGTCATGGCTTTAGTTATATGGGCTGTGCATTTATGAGCGGCGGACTCGGGACTGGCGCCTCTGCTCTTTGGTTTTTTGTTGCTTTAATTTTTCTCTGTGGTTTTCCTTGCGGGCCGGGGCTTATGGTTTAAGATAAACTGGGAGGCGGCGTCCCTGAAACAAACTCTTGCTAAGTTACATGATTAGGAAACTGCTCTGGTGAGCAGACTGCGGGGGAAGATGGCGTTTCGATTTGGCTGATACATACCCATGAGACGAGTTGATTTGATCGAGACGCATTCTGCTGAAAGGAAACAAGGTAGCTACGATGGTTATGAGTAATAGAAGGGATGTTTTTCTTACCCTCCTCTCCTTGTCCTTATTTTCTTGAAATAGAAGAGTTGCCATGGCGCCGCTCCGTGGAAATTCCGTAGTATTTGGTTTGTTGGGTAGCTCAAGGAAGAGTGTAGGGCGCCAATGGTTTTGGGCTTGGTGGCACATTGTGTGTGCATGGCTATGACGACAGGATGCGAGGCGGAGAGCTATGTAGGAACAGGGGATGCGTAAAGCCACGGAGCAGCCAGCGAGCAAGTGTAACAGTTGACAGCGAAGGTTGGCGCAAGCCCTAGCGATGGCAGGATGTGTTATTGGCGGGATGTAGGCCAGTCTGGTGGTCTTGGGCGAGGGAGAGGAGTTATGACTGGCAGCTAGGTCTGGAATGGGCATCAACAGATTTACGTTACCCAGTAGAGAAATACAGGGAGGCCGCCTGGTGCCCTAGTAATAAGTTCCTCGTTTCAAATAGCCTCGGGCTTGGGCCGCCTTGCCTTGTTGATTTGAGACGGTTGGACGGCAGTTTGATGCGCCAGGCTGTTTAGGTACTAGGTACATACATACATACATAAGTGTTTCCTCGGAAGTAGTGAATGAATTGGTCGGTGAGAGAGAGAGAGAGAGAGAGAGAGAGATAGGCAGGGCGAAACGAGGAATTGCAAAACGAGCTGGGGTTTTGCGTCTCATGTCGCACGCTTTCCCTTCCCTTTCTCCCATCTCACTTACCCGTCCGTCCGTCTTTGTCTCTTGGTCTTTTTTTTGACTCCCGCACCACATCGACCTTTGTCTGACCGAATCACCAACGTGACGGGCCCCCAGTTGAGTCTAAAATAAACCCTCTTTCGCGCGCTACTACTCACCGTGCTACCTGGGCCCTGCTCGCCCTGGTTTTCGTGAGGAAAGGGGGCGTACGCTGGCTCCCTACAAGTTGCGCGACGAGGGAAAAAAAAACAAAATATTAAGAGAGCGACGCTTCCCCCCTCTCCCTTCATCACCGTCGTCCTTCTTCTCTCTTGCCCCCAGACAGGACGAAGGGTAGGATTCGACAAAATCGCAGAGATAACGTGTGGCGCACGCTTACATCGTCACCCCCCCTTTCGCTCTCGCTCTCGCTCTTTTCTATTTTCTCTTGCCTCGTTGGTTACGCGCCGGCCCGGGCTGTGCTGGTGGTGCTGACCGGACTGTGAACTTGACCACGGTCTGCCCCAACAAAGTCCTTCTCAAAAGAGTAAGTAAGTTGTCCGCCTGCGCCATCCCGTTACGTTGGTTCTTTTGCGTGTGCGTATTTTTCTACTTTATCATGGTGCGATTGCTGCGCCTCCTCCAAACCGCCAGCGCTACCAACGCAGCCTATGTATGTTCTGCCGAGTCAAGGCGGGATTGATGGCAGTTGGCTAGTGAGGCCGCCGGCTGGTTACAGCATATTTACATGACGACAAGATTCTCATTGCTAACGGATGTGGTTTGTGATGCAGGGACTTTTTTTTCTTCCATTTAATTTTGCTTGGCATTTCTTCTGTTTGTCTCATCGCCAAGCTGCCTGCAGAGAGATCCGATCTCTTGGTTTCTTGGCCACCCCCCCTTTTTTTCGAGTGGCGCGCCGCTCACTCACCCTCACTCACCCAGCCAAATCTCACCTCCTGGGCGCGCCTCATAGTGAAAAGTGTGACCCCAGACTCAACTCACTCACTCACTCACTCACCACCTCACTATTCCCGATTAGAGTGGAGCACCTCCCTCAGTGAAACCAAACAATGAGCTGTGAGTTGAACCGTTTCATCATTGTCATCGATCCGTCCCCTACCTAGTTATTCCCTGCTTTCCTGCTTCCCTGCTTCCCTGCTTCCTTTCCTTTACGCGCGTGCACAAACATCTGCACGAGCCTGCCACTTCCACTTGGAGCAAGGTTTCATCGGGCGTCGGTTGCACCGTGCATATGCACCGGCCCGTGGCACCTGTGCCTTCTTTCCAAGTTAATCTTATCCACCTCCCCGAACCTGCTTGGCTCCAAACCGCAGCAATGCCACAAACCCTCTGACTATCCACCATCATCCACCATCATCCACCATCATCATTCGCCCCATCCATGTCAATCCTTCTCTTGCCGCTCTCTTGCCGCTCTCCCGACCTCGCCTCGCCTTGTCTTGAAAGACTCTTTTTTTTTCTTCTTCGTCCTCCATCTCACTCACCCACACTGCCTCCCTCCGAGGTGACGCTACACTGCACTACACTACATTTCACAACGCAACGCAACGCGACGCAACACAACGAGGCTTGGCTGGCCACCTGGTCAACGTAACTTGGCTCTCGTGTGCTCCCGCTTTGCTTCCCGCTGTCATCATAACAGCACTTCACCTCGCACCATCCATCGCACGCCTTCCCGCCTTCCCGCCTACCAGCGCACCTAATCGCGACACCGCATCGTCCATCCACACACATTTACCCTCCGATGTCCTCATAACATATCATATATCTTCTTCTCCTTTCCCCTCCTCCCAAGAGCGCATCCTCATGATCTCCCACATCATCTAAGCATTCTACACCCAACACCCCCGACGCTGACCCTTGCAATCACCCAATGACAGTCAACACCTACAAGATCAAGCGCGACGCGGCCGCCGTCAGCCGCTCCGGTGGCGCCGGCTGGAACCCATTTGGATCGGTCTGGGACCAGAAACGCAGAGGTACTTGGGCGCCTGATCGCAACGACCGCGACTTAGAAGCACAGGGCGACGGATCTCGCCTCAGCCACGCCGCCACCGCGCCTCAGGACAGAACGCACTCGTCCGCGACGGCCGACACGAACCAAGATCCCGAGCACACCCAAGTCACCGAGGACAGGTCAAACGGTAACGGCCATGCTGCCGCCGGCGCCAACGGCATCAGAAACCGTAAGCCCGAGGACGACGCTTCCAAAGCCACCGGCAACAACCAGGATGACGACGATGACGACGGCAAGTCGAAGAAGAAGGCCAAATCGAATGCGCTGTACCGACCCGTCCACCCGAAACATCCATTTACTGTCGCCAATCAGCTACAGCACACTTTGCTCAACTCTTGGATCAACGTCCTGCTCGTTGCTGCCCCGATTGGCATCGCCCTTCACTACGTCCACAGCGTCAGCCCGACCGTTGTTTTCGTTGTCAACTTTGTCGCTATTATCCCGCTCGCCGCTATGCTGAGCTACGCTACTGAAGAGATTGCCCTGCGCACTGGCGAGACCCTCGGCGGCCTGATCAATGCAACCTTTGGCAACGCCGTCGAGCTCATCGTTGCCATCATCGCCCTCATCAAGGGCGAGATTGTCGTCGTCCAGACATCCCTCATCGGCTCCATCCTCTCCAACCTACTGCTCGTCATGGGCTTCTGCTTCTTTTTCGGTGGTCTGCGCCGTCGCGAGCAGCACTTTAATACCACCGTTGCGCAGACGGCTGCGTCGCTGCTCGCTTTGGCCGTCGCCTCGGTCATCGTGCCCACCGTCTTCGAGCTCAAGACGAACGCGGACCAGACCGAGATCGCCAAGCTGTCGCGCGGCACCGCCGTCATTCTGCTGCTGGTCTACTTTGCCTACCTCTTCTTCCAGCTGCACACCCATCTCGACGTCTTCAACGAGGAGAGCAAGAAGGTGGCCGCCCGCCCGTGGACGCACGGCCAGAGCATCAAGGAGGGCTTTTCTCACATGCCTGGCGCCAGCGCCCTCATGCGCCACGCCCACGGAAGCTCCAGCCAGGAGCAGAACCTTAACGGGCCCGCCGCCCCCCCCATCAAGGACCCGGAGCCTCTCAACGCTGAGGAGGAGGAGGAAGACGAGGAGGACCCTAAGCTGCACTTCTTAGTCGCCGTCGGTACCCTCCTGCTCTCGACCGTCATCATCGCCCTCTGCGCCGAGTTCATGGTCGACTCCATCGACAGCCTGACCAAGACGACGGCGCTGCGCAAGGAGTTTGTCGGCCTCATCCTGCTGCCTATCGTCGGCAACGCGGCCGAGCACGCCACCGCCGTGACCGTCGCCATCAAGGACAAGATGGACCTGGCCATTGGCGTCGCCGTCGGCTCCTCCATGCAGGTCGCGCTCTTCCTCATCCCCCTGCTCGTCATCATTGGCTGGGGCCTCGGCAACGAGTACATGGACCTGAGTCTCGACGAGTTCCAGGTCGCCGTCATGTTCGTCGCTGTGCTCCTGACCAACTACCTGATCGGCGACGGCAAGAGTCACTGGCTGGAAGGGTTCTTGCTGATATGCTTGTATGCCATCATTGCCACGTGCTCATTCTGTATGTTCTTTCTTTCCCTCCCCGACTCTTGTCGTAACGTACGTTTTGAAGCTAACCTTTTTGCCTACAGTTTATCCCGACGGACAGTAGCGATGGTCGCACCGGTCAAAAAAACGGATTGGGGCTACCGTGTTTGGCGATCACAACCTTCGATAATCTGTCTCTCTTTTTTTTCTTCTACCGTACGGTGGTGTATTAGCGAATCCATTTCTCTCTCTTTTTTTTCTTGATAAAAAAAACATACGACTAGTTTCTGCCGCAGTTGCATAATGTCGGCGTGCACTGGCAGAGGGGGGGAACAAAACAACTCTTGTACCATACAACCCAAAACTTTGGCATATTGTGTCTACCTATCTAATCTATACACAACTTTTGTTAAAGCTTTCCTGGTTCCGCTCTAGACGCGATGAACTAGTTATTCGATCATTATTAGTGACCTATAAATTCACTCTTGTTAGTAACTCTCGACTCTTCCTCGATCACGCGGATTATACGCGGCGGAAAACCTAGGCAAAGTTGTCGGCTGTCATGATTGCTTGCATGGGGTGAACAAGTAAAATAGGAAGATTATTATTAAATTCCGAGCTGCATCTCTCTTTATAGGCGCTGAATTCAAACGTTCAAAATTACTTCTGCAACCCAAACAGATCACTTGGTGCTTTTGGAGCCGAGCCCGAGCCCGTCATACTGGACGCTACCTCGACGCAGGATTGACATGGGGCTGCCTATGGAGTTGCGTATGTTGGCCGGCAGCCCGCCGCCGCCGCCGCCGTTGCTGCCGTCCACTGCGCCCTGCGGAGGATCCTGCAGGTGGTGGTGGTGGTGGTGGGCGGCCAGCACGCCCGGCGGGAGGCCCAGCGAGGGGATGCTCGACTCCGGCACGGGGTGGTCCGGCGCGGCGGGCACCGATAGCACCGTGGACACCGTCATCGGGGTCCCGGGGACGCGCTGCCCGCGGTCCAGCAAGTCTCGGTAAAACGACTCGAGAGCCTCCGAGTCCTTGCAAAACGCCTCCAGCATGTCCTTGATGGCTTCGGGCTCCATCAGCTGCTGCAGGGGATGCAGGTAGCGGTGGTAATGGTACAGGGGGTGGTGATGATTGTGGCTGCTGCTGGAGTCCCGCTGATGCGGCACCGGCGGTCGTGGTTGCGAGGTGCTCGCGGGGACGGGAGGGTCGCTCGGTCCTATCGCTGGTGAGAGGTGGCCAAATGTGGGACGCACAACGGGCGAGGAGATGGGCGTCGTCCCCGTCCCCGGTTCGGTGGCCATGGCCATGGCCATTGAAGACGCGAAGCCGCCGAGCGACAGGAGGCGCGCGCTCCGGTCAGCCGTGGCCGACGCCGCCGCCGCCGCCGCGGCAGACAACGGGGCGGCAATGTCCACGTTGGCCTGCACCCGGAGCTCCTTCTCCCGGGCTAAAGACACGCGCTTGCTATAGAGCCTGTTGGCTAGCACGATGAAGTGGCCCTCGTCGGTGACTTGCGCGAGCAGCAGGCCGCTCCGGTGAATGTACTGCGTGTACCGGAAGTCGGGCTTGCCCCACGAGTACCGCACGTCCACGTTGTCGGGGAAGCTCGATGCCGCCTCCATGTCCAGCACAAAGTCAAAGTGCTTGAGGATCGCGGTCTGGTAAAAGTGCTTGCTATGCACTCTTGTCGGACCGAGAGCGTTCGGGTCAAAGTAGGTCTCGGGCATCTGCTCCGGTGGCGGGACGGCCAGCTCAATCTCGTGCGGCTTGCGGAAGGGATTAGCTTCCGTGATCCGGCATGCCTCCTTGATGGGCACTTCCACGAGGCGCAGGCCATATTGGCTTGCCTCGCGCTCCCACCCCTCTACACAATCCGAAACAAGCTTGGCCGTCGTGTTCATCCAGTCGATCCGGATGTGGAAGCAATTATCCGGATTGTGCAAGCGGTCATAGTGTAGATCAATCCGCTCAGCACGATACGATCGCTTTCGATGATCCACGTCGTACTTCAAAACCTTACTCAGCTGAACAAGCGGCCGGTTGAGGTTGGAAGTCTTGCTGGCGCCAAGCATGGGGATGCCGCCCGGAGAAGGCGCCCCGGAGGAGGACTCCTCGGCAGTTGGGGCGGAACGGGGAGCAGCGGCTCGCGGCGAGTCACGGCTGTTGTTATCTGCTAGCGACGACGCAGCGTCTTTCTTCCTGCTGCCGAACCAGCCCGGTTGAGGCTTGGCATACTCGGGCGCGATCTGGTAGTAGTAGTTTCCATCACGGAACTGGTGTCTCTTTTCGACATGGACAAAGAGCCCGCGTGGTTTTTCAACCTTTGTATCGCCGCCCTTCTCTGCCTGCTCCTCCTTGCCCTTGTCCTTCTCTTTCGGCGTTGTTACCATGAGCGCATTGCCCAAGTCTTCCGCTTCTTCGCGACTGTCAAGATCTTCAAAGTTCTTCAACAGCCAGGTTGTCATGTCTGACCCAATGAACGCATTGTTATGCGTTCGAAGGTGCCAGCGCCTATTGTGCAAAGGAACACCGCCGTTTTCAATTGGCTGCTGCAGAGCGTCGGCCAAGGCTGTCAGGTTCAGGCTCGCTCGTCGAAACAATTCTTTTCGGACAATCAAATTCCCCTTGATTGAAGAGTATTCGACGCTTTCAAGTGTTGGAAGGTTTCCAAGCTCCGCTGCAACGACTGACGAAGGGTCGTCAGTTTTGTAAATAATATTCAGAGGGCTGCGGTCCAAGATGCGACTCCTAGCCTGGCCCTGAAATTTCCGTTCTGATGCCGACACGTATCGATGCTTCTTCCACAACTGAGCCAGCCGTTGAATGCCTTCGATACGGACCTCTTCGGGGTTGTCTTCGAAATGGCTCTTGGTTGAAGCCGAGTATCTCATGCTCAGAGGGATGAGCACGTATCTCGTCCGCCAGAACCGCAAGCTTTCCATAAGCTCTTCGTGGTGGCCGGCCAAGTATGAATCTATCGTATTCCAGTTTCTTTCCGGCTTTGGATTCAGAATTTCAATCGATCTCGTCTCGTAGGTAGAATCCAGTAGTGTCTGAATAGCCGGCTTGTACATTGTTGAGAATTCAGACGCCGCTGTCCGTGCAGGCTTCCGTAGGAAAATATTGACTTCAATCTCGCTGCCGTTGACACAAGAGAGCTGATGGATGGTGTTGCCCACCGACATGAAAACGCTATTTCCGTCTTCAAAGGTCTGATCTCGCGAGAAGATATCTGCGATTTTGATCATTTTCTGCCCGAAAGCTTTGGCAACAGCGGAGCCTACGACAACCTGGAAACCTTGTGAGAAACGAAGACCGATTAGTTCCTTCATAAAGTCTTTCCGTGACATGGGCTCGTCATCGCTGTCGGTGTTTTGGTCCACGATATAAGGGTGTCGCTGGTACTCAGCATCAAATTGCGCCTTGGACGGAAAGTACTCGGTCGTTAAAGGTACAGAGGCAGGACAGCAAAGTGTTTTCCACTTCTGTGTTCTCATTTCTGATGGCTTTGGAAATACATGCTGCCATCGGCTATACAGAATCGCATCATCAATGCGATATTTCTCGGGATGGGAGGGGTTCAGCAGAGTAAGCCAAGGGGTGATTGCCGCTGTCGGAGAAAGGGTGATCGGTAGTTCCGGCTGTAGCTGTGGTCCGGGAGCAACACCAGCTCTAAGCTTGCTGTTGTACATTTTCTGAACGTCCTCAGCACGAATAAAGTTTGAATAGCGCAGTTCTGGATCTTCACGGAGTTTGTCGCGTGATTTGGATGGCATCAAAGTGGGCACTGGCGGCTTCAATGTGTTATTGGTTGTGCCGTCTTGGGCGTTCGCCTCTTTATGGGCAATCGGAATGCTCGGGGTCGAAGGAGCTGTCTCTGACGCAAGCTCGGTTAAATCTGATTTTATTGACTTGACTCTCTTAGCCGTGAGTGTTGACGACTGGCTTCGTATGCTGTGTGGTGTTGACGGTCTCATGTCGGATAGAGACCGAGGATTGGAGGCTCGTCGTGGATCAGAGGAGAACGCCGGCGATGCGTTGACGGTCTCGACTTTGAGCTCGGCTATTGCTGCTTTAGGGGCAGCAATGCCAAAACCGCGGTGCCCAAGGCTTATGTGCCGCATCAGCTTGGGCTGCCTGGCAGTAAACGAAGATGTCGACGGTGGCTTGCTGGGACTCTTCTGCGGTGGCTCAGGGGGCTTTTGAACGGATGCTGTCGGTGGGCGCTCTGGTTCTGCCATAGAAAACTTGCGAGTGGTCGTATGTTGCGAAGGCTGAAGCGTCATTCGATCCGGGACAGATGTGCCAAGCACCGCGGCATCATCAACCTGGTATTTCCGTGGCACCTCGTCCATGTCTTTGGCTGGCTTGTGATGCTGAGGGCGGCGTTTAGGGGCAGAACGGAGCTTGGCCCGAGAGTCATCAAATGCCTGCAGCTTCTTCCAGAGTGTTAAATCTCCAGTACGCGCTATTTTCTCTGGCACAAACTTTTGAAAGCCATATACAGTGTCTCCGAGGGCTTCCTGGGCCCGGCGGCAGGGCACGTATAGGCTCTCTGACGCACTATCTTGTCGTTTCTTGGATGATAATGATGTGTTTGTGGGAAAGCTGGAATCCGAGCTCAAGGCTGCAGTCTCAATCTCGTTGGTGTCCAAGGCACTTCTCATCTGAAGCCCATACATGCGGCATCGCATCTCAAAATCGTCCTCATTCTTATCCTTGGCGGTAGACACGGATAGCGCAATGCCTTCATAGGCCAAAGACTCGTCAGCGCCCTTCCAGAACGAAACATGCAACCACTGAGGCAGAGCGCAACTCCACTCGTCCGAATTGCGTAACGATGTAAGTGACTCGACGTGTTTCATCATATTCTGTGATACTTTACTGGGAGAAAGCGACTCGGTGTGGGACTGATAGCTGCCAACGATGGGGGTTGGGTAGCCGCCCGTGCTGTTGTGGCTATGGAATGATCTGGAAAGCGCGTTTTGATGCTTGGCGCCCTCTTCTGATGCATGAGGGTTTCGGTACTTGAAGAGCGGGACAGAATGAAGAGGCATCCCTGGTAGGCAGATCAGATCAATGCCTATGCCATTACCCACCAGTGCCTCTGTTGTCCGTCGCAAAGTTTCATAATCAACCTCGAAAATACCCGGGCCAGGCGTGATGACAGCGATTGAGATGCCGGTTCTATTGAGATCTCGATCGATGTAATCATGGGCATACTGGGATGAGGCAAGGTGTATGGCTTCTAGGACATTGCCATGGATGGCTAGGGAAGGGTCAGCTTTAATGCGCGTCAACGCTACTAATGTTTCGTCCTTCTCAGAGTCGGTGGCCTGCTTCCCGCGAGTAAGGGGGACACTCTGGTGGTGGAGGCTAATATCTCGGCGGAAGAAGTTGAATTCCTTCTTGAGCTGGTACAAAATCGTGGTCCATTCACCGCTGGACATGTCGCTAACAACCACGCGGTAAAAGTCCTTGTACGGCCGCTTGTTGCCGAAAGGCTGCACACCAGTGAAATATTCATCGAGAAGGCTGTCGCTAGCCAGATCAGATGCAAGCCCAGTGTCGTATTCCACCCGCGAAAAGAGTACAATGCTGACGAGATGCTTCACCTTGAGCGAAGCCCAGCGCTTGAATAACGCAGGCAGGAAGCCATTGACGACGCGGTTGAACATGATCTCGCCAGATGTTTCGGTATCGAAGTCCCACATCTCCCTTGCCATCTGAATGAACAGGACATATCTGGCGGATTCGCTTCGGAAAATGGGGCGCGTATCGCGAACGAATAGGCCGGAATGCACGCTTTCTCCTTCGACAAACACGGCAGTAACTTGAGCTTTGATGGTGCCCATGAATAATACCGACTGCCCTTTGTAGACTGTGCGCCCTGTGAGTTCATCAACAGCCAGCCGCCACATGTCTGACCGAGACAGATATTCGTCTCTGAAGCACAGTTCAACATGGGATGCCTCCATGGCGCGATGATCCTCATCGACAGGGGTAAGGAGGACCTGGCTCCCTCGTTTCATACCAAACGCATCTGAGATGTGGCGAACGATGCAGACCTCGGAATCTTGGTTACGAGACTTCATTTCTCGGGGCATATCCTTGACAACGAAAATGTAACGATGGCCGAGCGCGGTCCGGTCCTTAGCCAGCGCCGCAGCCGCCTTCACCGCCTCGGTTCCATCATGAGCTTGTCGATTCAAGCTGCCGTGACCACCGGAGGCCTTTGCCGATTCGGATTTGATCGCGGATATGGCCATGAGCATCCCCGGCCGGACCTCGGGCCCCACCATATCGAGATTGAGGAGGACCTCATCGCGCATGTACCCCTCCGCGACCACGACCGTGCAGATGCGCTCGACTCGGCGCGCCCTGTCCTCTCGCACAGTAGATCGAGTCGACGTGCTGGTGATGGAGCTGGGAGATGCCGTGGATTTGCGATCGATACCGTACGCTACGGGTTCGCGCAGGTGAGACCACGGTGGTCCCTTGCGCTGGCCCGGGGGCGCGGCGCCGACATTGCGGGACATGGGGACCGGCTAGCGACTAATCGCAGGATGGGTATCATATGGAGGCGACGGCTGGAGCATGACTCCCACGACAAAGGGATTAGAAACACGCGGCCAATGTCTTTGATAGAGCGATTCTGGGTATGCGATTGACGATTGTTGTCGCCCCAGCTTGACAGATGCGGCAGAATCCCGAGCTATGGTGGATAATCCACCACACCGCCTTCCATTTTGGGAGACTCACTTGTTGTAGCTAATTAACCCGCCATCTTTGGGCATCCTCCAACATCAAAGTGAATCAACTCTGGCTTCGCCAACACCACTAGCCTGCAAGCCTCGTATCATGGCACGTCTGACACGTCGACAAATTTAGACTGCAAACCGACCAACGTACCCGTACTCATTGAGAGCTGTTTCACTCTCACTCGTCGCACATCGGGGCTTTGTTGCGCCAGTGCGTCGTGTAGCATCGCGCCCAAGGTTGACGTTGACGATGTCACCCTTGCGCTTCCGCATTCGCCGCCTCAACTTTCAGGGCACAAAAACGTCCGAAGGTGACACTGTACAAAAGGGCGATGACACTTACAGAGCAAACGATGCTACCCAGTCTGTTCCACGACGCCAGCGACGTTGCAAACATTGCACCTTGATGCCTTTCGTTTCCCGTGCGAGGCTTCATCACTTGAGCCCAGGAGACCTTGAAATTCACCGAGACTCCAAGATGCAAATTATCGGAGATTCTTGACAAGTGACCATGATGTCTGAGGTCAAGACCTGGCTTGCCCCAATTGCCGACCCCGCGAAACGAATGTCAGGACTGCTCGCCATTCCAGTGCTGTTGGTGGCAGGCCTCTCATGGTGAGAGCTAGCTGCAACTTTACGTTCCATCGATCAGAGTTTCGGTCCTTACCCATGGAAATGTGTCAGGTTGACGTCTTACGCGTAAGAAGACGGAAGTTTTCTTGGAGTTCTTCTGTTCCGCAGGCCCATCACCGACGATAGCACAGAGTCAGCCACATATATTCTCGTGCTTCCCATGAGTCCCAGGAATAAACCGCGCATAAAAGCTTGTCTAGAACTGTATATCCAACCCTTTCCAATACCCTGCATCGACATCTTTCGAACTAAAAACACCCAGAGCTCTGAGTACAGCGCCTGAAAACCAATACACTGTCAACCTCTCTCTTATCACCCGCTACCATGGGCCGATTTGTCTTTGATCGTCGAAAGCGTCTGATTGCTACCATTGCAATCTCTTTCACTTTTTTCGTCGCCGAGCTTACTGGTTAGTCACGATTGCAATGCAGCCGGGACCTCATGACTGACCTCTAGCAGCGGGCTTCTACACACATTCTCTGGCGCTTGTCGCTGATGCTTTTCACTACGTGAGTAGAATGCAAGCCAATACTAAAAGCTTTCTCTAATCTGCGAATAGCTGAGCGACTTGCTGAGTTTTGTTGTTGCCTTGGCAGCACTCCATGTAAGCAAAGACTCGTTCTGGTCTCTACGTTAATTCTCACAGACGCCTAGGTGTCCGAAGGCTCAACCCCGCCACCAACGGGGTATACATTTGGATGGCACCGAGCTGTACTTCTGGGTGCATTTTTTAATGGCATTCTTCTTCTGGCCCTTGGAATCAGTATTCTGGTTCAGGCTATCGAGCGGTTTGTCCACATCTCCCGTCGGTACTGCCCTCTTCATCTTACTACTTTCAAATGCTGATCATTTGATAGCAATCGACAACCCCCAACTCGTCCTCATTATTGGATGCGTTGGTTTTGCCCTTAATGTTCTATCCCTTTTGGTTTTACACGGTTGGTCACGGCATTCTATCTCCTGCAGAGCATTTCTAAACATCCTCTAGAGCACGACCATGGCAACAACGAGAGGAACGACCAAGCATGCAATGTCTCTGAAGAGGCTATTGAATCCGAGGCACCTGCTCGCAGCAGCGCCAGGCAGAGCTCAGATCTCAACGCAAGTGTTGTGATGTCGAAAATTGATACATTATACTAACTCATTAGCGCAGACACTCACCAGCCATATGGGCCACGAGTTCGAAATGGCCGACTCTAAGCACATCCACAGAGACCGAGGCGTGTTCGACGTATTGCTTGGTATTCTCGGTCTCAAAAACAGAGATCTAGGCATGCTGGGCGCAGTGGCTCACGTTATCAGCGATCTATTCGGCAATGTCGCTGTCATCGTTTCGGCAGCGGTGATTTGGGCAAGAACGGGAGAGAAGAGGTACTATGTCGACCCAGCCATCAGCGTCTGCATTGCCTTTTTGATCTTCCTCACCGCGATTCCGTTGAGCAAGAAAACTGGGCGCATTATGATGCAAGCGGCGCCTGAGGGAATGGATACCTTGAAAATAAAGAGAGATATCGAAATGGTAAGAGTAAAACAACAAGAATAAAAGAAGACATTAATAACGCCAGACACGCAGATACCCGGCATCGTCGCTATCCACGAGTTTCACATCTGGCAGTTGGATCAGAAGAAGACGCAGGCATCCATGCATGCCGTTTTAGACGAGAGCTTTACGAATAATTCTGAGAAATGGGTTGCAACTTCGAAAACTATCCGCGAGGTCTTGCACGAATATGGCATTCATATGAGCATACTGCAGCCAGAGTATACTTCCATCAGGCAAGTGGACTACACTGCGGGCGATACGGAGAGCCCCCCTGTGAGGATCAAGGAAAACCAAAGTTGCGAAATGCTGTGCCATGATCCTTGCCGCGCAGAGAAATGCTGTCAATGAGCGCGTGTTTAGAATGCTGCGTGGGGGGTCGGCACGCCGCACTGGCGCGGTTGATACGGGAGCGGTGTTTGATGTGGCTGGGAATCTTGTGGGAGTCGGTAAGAGAAGACTTAGCTGAGATGGGATTTCATATGTCTGCAAACGCGTAGGTAGTCTAGGTACATGAGCTTTGTCATGATGAGCGGCGTCTAAGAAGATGTACAGGTGTCACCTTGTGGCCCGTAGAGCTGGAGCACACATCAATATATTGAGTATAACCAGAAAGAGGGCTGACATTGAGAACGTTCCCTGGACCAAACAAAATCAAGGTGCATGCGCACAATTGGTGTCATGAGACTCTTCAGGTCACTCAAGCCCCAGCCTAGAATGCAAAAGACGAGACATGAGGGGGCCAGTGAGAGCGTGGTGTGGGCCGTGTCGTGATGCTTCCAGGATATAAAGTGGCGAAGGTGATCAGGGTCTTTTGCGGGGGACAGGGCGCTATTTTCAATGAGGAATGCACAGTCGAAGGATGGGGATTTAGTGACTTGTCAAGAATGACAAGACGGCTCTGCCCATCAAGGAACAAAGAAGCCGTGGCCTACATACTCCGTAAGTCGTAAAAGTCCGATCCGCGCTCGGGCCTCGGCGCGTTGGAGGGAGTTAGATGAGGTAGTTGGAAAGGCGGTAAAGCAAAGAACGTACCAAGATGCTAATAATAACAAGAGATCGGTTGCTCGCTTGGCCTCGTTATGTGCAGACGGTACGATGGATCAAAGCATCGGCACAGGTGACGACATTCTATGCGGATCATTCGGCAACTGTTTTATAGGTTCTCTGTCTCATTGATTTTTTGACCGCTCTCGTCTTCCCAGCGCACCAGCCAAGTTTGCCTTCTCATTTCTTCTGTTTTTCTTCCTTTTTTCTCGTTTCTGCGGCGCAGTAACTAGAGACCGATATGACCGCCCTTACTTGGGTATAATGGGGCGTTGTATTGACCGAGTTCCTAACCGCGGTGCTGTCACTGGTATTGTGAACACCCTGGCTGAAAATTTCGATGACGCTCTCAGGGCTCTGCTTTCACACAAACTATTAGTACGGGTAGTTAGAGATCTGAGCGTTACACCATAGATCTATACATGATTCACTACAAGCACTCCAACAAAGCCAAATCGGGCTAACAAAAGCTTGGTGAACGCTAACGCGAGCACTGTAACTAAAGTATGTATGTCGGCTCTGTTATGTGAATGCACCTACATAATAGCATATGTGTACAAAGTACGGATTATGTACCGGCGCTACTGCCTTAGTTGCCGGGGGCTGGCCGGCAGAGCGCCGCGGGGAATTGAAAGAGGCGCACTGAATCAATCCGAGCGGTCAGTCGAAGGCGCGTCAAGCCACAGCCGCGATAGAGAGCAGTCTGGCGGCCGGAGCGTGGCGAAGCTGGCACCGTGTTCTGGTCTGGCTAGAAGGTGGAAAGATGCTGGCTTTCGACTTTGCGATTGTCAGCCCGGCCTGCTTGCCGTCGTCCATATCAGTGGCGCTTTGCAGGGCTTCGCCTTGGTAATAATCCAATAAGACAAAAATGCAATGGTAAAAAGGGCTCGGCGGGGGTTGGCACGCTGTGCGGCATATTTGTGTGGAACATTGCTGGGACTCTCGTGATCCACCGACAAAAGGCGGCGGGGGCTTTCATTAATGCGCACCATTCGATTGGGCACCAACCGGGAGAGTTGCTGACAGTAATCCAGAGTACCTAGTTGCATGGGTTGGTTGGATGTGGTTGAGCCGTGTCGTGTGTCGGCCAATGCAGGCGACCATGTCTGTCTGGGGAACATGCGTCATTCACCGCAATTTCGGCGTTGCTTGTTGGCAGTTGACCAGTTGACCAGGATGGGGGCAATGCAGGGCAACTGAGAACAGCGCCGTCTTGATTTCTTTCCCCAGACATGGCGCCATTTTGGGTTCCGGGGGGGTTTGTGATGCCTGGCAACCCTGGACTCTGGCAGGGAACAGCCTGCGATAGGCAATTTCGTGTTACCTGGGCACGATGCGTCATGGGTGCGGATGGGGGTGAAACGGTTGACGAGTCGTCGAGAGCAAGCTTATTCGTACAGATACTGGTGGACTGGTTAGCTTGGATCAACGAACGAGCTGGTAGATGGAGACGGCGATCTCTCGTGCATGAAGCGGCTTGTCGACGTTGAAAGATGCAGCCATCATGCATGGGCGAGCAGCGATGGACGAGTAAGATTCGCGGACAGGAGGCAGCCTGGCGGTCGCTGTGGTAGGTGATGAATTATTAATGAGCAGACGACCGTAAAGAGAGCTTCCGGTCATTACCTATTATGCACGTTGGACAGCTGACAAGCTGTGCGTGCAGCTGGCAGGTCAAAGAAGAGGCGGAAGAGAGACGAGCCAAGTTCATGCAAACGGTTGGACGGATGGGATGGGATGGATGGCTTTACCAGCTGCAAGCTGCCAGCTGGCAACCCGCTTGCTCTCCCTCCCCCTTCGCTCCGCCTCCTCCTCCGGTTCCTCCTCCATCCGTTTGTAAATGCCTCTACAGGTTAAAACTGGTGGCGAGTATTGGTGATGCTTCAACACGTCGTTCATCACCAATCCCGCGGCCCCCGTCTTATGTAGATCGGATTGCCTCCTGCCAACAATGCGCATGATCAGCACCATCCAAGGTCGCATAGCCAGGTTGACAGAATCCTTTACTCCTTTGTTACCCGCAGCAACACCAGCTTCCTTGCCGCCAGTCGCTCACGAAACCACATTGGAGGGGAATCAGGGCTTTCTGGATGCCGTCCCTCCTCATACCCGCCGCAGATTCACACACTAAAACCAAGCTTCCATCCACCATCCCACCAGGCTAGAATATTAGCTGCCAGCGCCAATGGTCACTAGTGACACTCGACATTCCTCGCTGAGCCCGAGAGCCCATCCTCTCCCTCCGACTTTTGGAGCCTCCGAACAAAAAACCGCTGCCGCCGGCCCATGCTAGCACCACATCCAGCCAAGTTTGTGGGCGAGACTTTTCGACAGCGAGACCGGGTATCAAAGTGTCCAGGGCGCTAATCCCTGCCGGTACCAGCCTTGAAGCTAATTGCGACGCCACCAGAGTGCGACGATACCTTGGTCCTTGTCCTTGTGCTAGGCAAGCCCACGCCCTGAAGGTGGGCTTGTTTGGCTTGCCCCGAATCACTCACCCTCGCTCGCGCTCGCTGGCTCTTGAATGAGTCCCTCGTCCCAGCTTTCTGGGTCGGTCGTCAAGTCTCGGCCACCACCAATCCACACCACCGCCATATCGGGGCCACTGATTTCAATCGCCTCCGCCTCGTCCTCTCGTCTTTGCCTCCATCACCGCCCTCCCTGTTAGGCGTCTTTCTCTTTCTCGTCGCACGCAGCCTTCCCTTCCGTCGCCTGCTTTGTGCCATTAGTACTCATTGCGCTTTAGTGCGCCGTACTGCATGCACTCTGCTCGCACGCCATCCCGACGAGCCGAACTCATACTGCCACCAACCTGCCGCCCCGACCCATTCTGGTAACCCGCCCGGACATGTGCATCCCTCGAGAACCACGACAACTCTGACCGACTCGCTTCCGCCTCACCTGACGCTGTGCGCCTCTGCCTGCCAGCTTTTATACCCTCTCTCTCCCCCCTCTTCCCCATCCTCTTAAAGACCAACCCGCCGTGCCAACGGCCCTGCGCGAACTCTATCCATACGCCGACTTCGACAACGTACCGGCCCTCACCTACTCAAACCCGCAACATAGGAGCCGACAGCCCCTCCTCTAGAGAACATCCCCTCCAAGAATACCGGGAAACCCGGCGTGCCGTATTAACGCTGCACAACTCGAGAGCCAATATTCGCCTTCTTCCGACTATGCGTCCACTCCGGCAGCACTTCAATACGTTTCCCGGTAATGGACGGCAGTTCATTGACCTAGATTAAAAGGAGACCCAATCCGAAGCGACCAGCCGTCGCGATCAAGCAACATGATCGGCCGGCTGCTTAATCTCGGCACCGGCGGCAGCGGTGCAGCCAGCACTTATGATCAAGGATCAAGTGCTAGTCCCCGTCCTCTTCTCTCGCTCGATTCTGTGCAAGAAGACATCCACACACGGAATCTCCTCTTCCCCGACGCGCATGCGCTCTACCAGCATCGAAATGACCAAGTTTTCCCATTTTCTACTGCGCCTCCTACACCATCCGCCGCCTCCGCCAGCGCCTATGACTTCAACGACGAAATTGACATCGATGTTCGCGATGTCCGCATTTTGATCATGCAAGATAATCTCGGCGCGACCTCTGCGTCCCTTCTGTTTGACAGTCATCCTGTAGCTGAGGTCGACCGCACAGCGTCTAACAGTGAAGGCCGGAGGAACCCATTGTCCCCTCGCAAGGGCAGTGTGAGCCATTCGCGCCCAGTCTCGATTCACACAGAAAGCACCCAAACGCAGTTCCGCCAAGGTGCCTTTGACCGACGTGGTTCCATACACAACCGCAATCAGAGCCAGGCTGAAACTGACGCCCAACGAGCCTATCGCGAATATCGTGAAGAGCTGGCGACCTTTTCAAGCTGCATTTTTGGCAACTCTGAATTGATGGCTTACAAAGGGACATCTACCAAAGTACACGTCGTTCCTGGCGAGACACGAGCGAGCGAAACTGTCTCCAGTGTCGGAGACGGTCGCAGTTCTATTGGCCGCTCTAGCATGCGTTCAAGTAAGCTTTCGCAGTCTTTTTCCTCGCAGGCTATGTCCCCAACCTTTTCCTCCATGCCTCCCACAGCGAGCACCACACCGCGACAAAGTGATCGCAAGAAGGTTTTGATTACTCGACTCTTTCCTGTCAACTTGGCAACTGAAGAAGTTGAGCCCTGTGCGACACCGCAAAATAGATTTGCAGATGAGCATGCTGGCTTCCCTTTCCCAGCCACCACCGACGAGGCCGCTGCGCGCAAAAAGAAGAAGCAACCGAAGCAACGGCGTACTCCAATGTATGCTGTTGTTCTTGTTGTCCAGCTGCCACCTGCGACGTCGCGGCTTTCTTCCGCTGTGCCTTCTAAACCGGCATTCCGCGAGCCAGGCTCATATAATGAGCAAGAGGTTTACTCTTCATCCTACAATTCTGTACGTGCTGGCGGTGGTGGCTGGAACATGTTTGGTTCTGGTATGCCTACTGATCCAAACGAGTCGCCGTTTGCGTTGGATGTTGAAGATAGAATCGACTCGTTGACCCAGCACTGGGACATCATCATGCGAACGTTGACGCACCTTCAGTCACTCTCCGCCACGAGAATACACCAATTACTCAAGCATGCTGATTCCGCATCTCCCGGCCAGCAGACGCCTATGGTAACACATCAGAGCCACTCTTCGAGAAGTTCAGCTCTGAATGACAGACGCAATGCTGAGCCTCCAAGAATCAAACCGGCTAAAAGTACTACCAAACTCGTTTCTCTTTTACCCAACTGCCTTGCAGGTGATATTGATATTGCCTTGGAAGTTGGACTAGCAAGGAGCAGAATTGTCATGGGTATCGGAGCTGCGCGTGTTCTCACCGGACAGGGACGATGGGGTATATGGCGCGATGAAGCTATCTGGACGGCGAAGTGGGCTTCCTCACTCAACAAGGGCCCTTTCCTCTACAATCTTCTCACGGGATTCCTTGCCACACATGTGGACTGGCTGTCCGCCCTCTGCAGCCCCTCCTACCGCAGAAAGGCAGCTCTCCAAGCGCGCCATAAACACGAAGAGGACATGTCTCTACCTGCCAGAACAATCATTATCTCGGATGATAAGATGGCTGCCCGAAGGCTGATCTTTCTTCTAGCTGGCTTTCTACCCGCTAACCAGCAGATGAACGTCCCCCGGGTGCATCGTGCGAGTACATCAACCTCTTTTGGCCCGCTCTCAAATTCTCCCCCAACTTTTGTGGTTCCAGTTCTACGAGAAGAGTCACTTCGGCGGAAAATAAACCGCCGAACTGGGCTTAGACGAGCATCGCATTCGCGCGTCGGAAGCCAAAGCGCGAGAAACTCGACTGTTATACCACAGTTTGCACAATTTGGTGTGGACAGAAACCACCAGAGACGCGCGTCTGATGCAGCCTCTATCCGGACCACGAACTTACCGATTGCTGGTAATGACCTGGTTACGAGGAAAAGCAGCGCTGCCACAACCGCAACTATCACTCAAGAGCCAACCATGCCTCATTTCACGAGCTTGCAGCGAAGTGAAAGCCATCTACGCCATCGACCAGGGAGCAGCAGCAGCTTTGCAGCTGACGACTTAAAAAGATCGCTGAAACGGGGTGAGAGTAATGCCAGCGTGAGCACGACAAGTTCCCGCCCTCCTAGCTCTGGCCTGAAATGGGGAAACCTCATGAGTGGCTTCTGGACACCACGACGACGAGACTCCTCCGACAGCAATACTGCAAGTCAGACTAGCGAGCTTCGGTCGCCCATCAAATCAGCCTTCCCGAAGACCGATCGATTGGCTGAAATGGTACAGGAGTCTGTGGTACTGGAAGAGACCAGTGATTTACCAAGTGCGCCATCTCCGCGTGCATTTATAGAGACACCACCGGCAATGACAAGACAGGGCACCGGCACCACTGCTGCAACTACCAACGTGAAGCAACGGGCATCTTTTTCGCAGGCGGATCGCACACCCGACCCTACTGGAGTGTTTGACTCCCCTGTGAAGACCTCAATAAATCCCGAGGATGGGATTATCGACGTTGACGTACCATTTCCCGATTATATTACGTCGTTCGAGTCCGCTATCAGCTCGCCTTCCAGCAGCGGGTATCTTTCCACGCCGGGGCTGCCTAGCAACTTGGACTTCTTTGAGCAGTCGGCACGAATTACGATCGATGGTGATACGCCTCTGAATGCCGCAGGTTGGCTCAGCCGCTTTCATCCTGATTTTTCACTGCAAGCCATTCCTCCGCAGGATAACCTCGTTGACAAGGTGAAAGCTGCGATGCGAGCTGAGCCCACACCGGCACCGCTTTCGCCTCGGGATGGTGGAACAGATGAGCGCTGGGTGGACATTAGCTCTACCATCATAGCTGACACCACCACGAATACTGTCTCTCGCCTTGTGTATCGGAGGCGGGTAAAGACTCGAGCAGGAGCCGACATTCCTTCTTCACAGCCAATCAGCGCCCATACACCTTCGGTCTTGCCATACGAAACCCAACTGGGCGAAGAATGGGCCGAGGAAGTGCTTCTTGATGCCGACAAGTCCCTTGTTGAGGCTGTTGAAAAGGTCATCGGCGCCAACTCTGAAGTCACCAAAGACACGGCTTCAGCTGCTGTTCCTATGCGAGCCTCCAGTAGCTTTGGCGGGAGCGCTGACATTACTCCCGACTCGCTTTCGGAGACGACAGAAATGGCGAATCCCCCTACCGAAATGCCGCGTGTGCAATGCAAAACCGTCATGCTGTCTGCGCTGGAGGATATTATCCGGGATGTAATTGACCAGCGCGATGAAGACGGTGACACACACATTGGCACAAACTCGCGAAGACGTCCCAATCTGCTCCGTGATGCAGTCAGATCGTGGGTGTCTAGCCTCGAGAACGTGTAACAGATGCTACATGAACATATTCTTTTGATTTCTTCCTTTACGCACTCCATTTCGCCAGCGCTTCTTTACTGGGCATATATTTTCTACATCGACTATAATATCTTTGATACCCACATCATCAACTGCGTTTTTGTTTTGTATTTCGGTCTATTTTGGCGTTATGAAGATAAAAGATTACTACGGGCAGTTGCCTAAACAAGAACCAGGCACTCTAACATAGAAAGGAAAAAGGAATGGTCGTGGCTTATAAAGACTCCCTTTTCTTTCTGTGCATGTCACAGTTTTTGGATCTTGTTTATAAGGTAGCTGCTTTCAGTGAAGGAATCTTTTTATTTTGATAATTCACAGCCAGACTTTTTAATGACCATCGGAATTTCCCCTCATACTGGGCCAAACTCCTCATTGGCGTTGTGTTTGTTTATTTTCTCGTCGTTTATTCGCTTTGGGTTTTCTGTCGCTGTGCATCTTCAACATATTACTGGGCGTGAGCGTTTCCCACCGCTCGCCTTGATCCGCCTTAATTGCGCGAAACAGAAGCGAAATAATAACATTTCCATAGACGGGGACGCAATAGATTTTCTTACCAAAGACGTTAAAACACAACACCTCCTGACAGGAATCGTTGGACAGGTTAATTTGAATGTGCATGCGAATAGTATTTCATTAACGCCGGGCAACTCCCGTATGTTTTCTCTATATGCCAATAATAAACAACTAGGACCGCTTCCGCATCGGCCGGGCGTTCTTCTCCTTGCGCTTCTGCTTCTCCTCGCGGGCCTTGCGGACGTCGTGAACCCCCTTGATCTCCCTCTTGCTGCCCGCGCCGTCGCGGAAGCGGCCGACGCGCTTCTCGCGGGCCTCGTCGACGCGGCGCTTGCGGACCTCGTAGTCGTCCCTGTACTTGTCTGCCGCCTTGGGCGCCTGCTCCTGCTTGTGCTTGTAGCGGGCGCCGCCGCGGGGCAGCTGCGCGGCCGTGCCGGGCCGCTCGTCCTCGCCGACGCGCTGGGCGCGGCCGACGCGGTGCGCCTTGCGCCACTTGTCGTAGCGGCCGCTCTGGAAGGAGGCGGCGATCTTGACGCCGCTCTCGCCGGTGACGAGGCGCGCGCCCTTGGAGCCGTCCTCGTCGTTCTGCCGCGCGACGTACTTCTTGGCCTTCTTGTCCCAGCGCAGTCGCTGCTTGTTGGCCTCGCCGAACGACTTGTTGGCCGACTCGTCGTTGCCGAGGTCCATGGCCACGTCGCGGGCGGCCTCGACGAAGCTGGACCCGGCGCCGCCCGAGTGGACGCCGTAGCCGCGTTCCTCGGCGGCGTTGGTCGTACGCGGCGTGTAGGACATGAAGACGTCGGCGTCGCGCCAGTCGTCCTTGTCCTTCTTGGACTTGCCGGCGTTGGAGACGGTGACTTCTAAACCGTCGTCGTCAGAGTCGTCTTCCACGGCGCCAAGGCCCGTGTCATCGCCCATGTCTTCATCCAAGTCATCCGCTGTAGGCCCAGCAATCTCTTCGTCGTCAGAGTGTTCCTCGGCTTCGGCTTTTTGTCTCCTGCGGGGGGTGATCCTTTTGCGTAGTTGCTTCATAACGTCTGCGGCTTCGTTGGAAGCCTTGTCACTGCGACCAATCTCGAAAATGGTTTCATTGGGTCTGAAGCCGCTAATCTTGGCCATCATCTCCGCTCGCGCCTTCTCGTCCCGAGCCACGTCTTTGCCGAATAGAGGATGTAATTGAACCCATGGAGCAGAGGCCACAACCTCACGTGCTCTCTTGGCACTTTGGCTAGAGGCCGAGTTTCTCGTCTTTAAGTACAGCTTCTCTGCCTTGATAGAGACCTTTTGGAGAGCGCTGATGTCGTCGTTGTCGTGTATTACTTTGTTGAACCATTCGACATGCTCTTCAAGCGTATTTCTTACCAAGGAGCCGACAACCACGTCATCCGCATATGATGGCTTCTCCTTTTCCTGTCCAATTACAAGTTGCTTCCCGAGGAACAGTTGCAGGTCAAGTAGGTAAGGTGCATCTGTATCACGAACCAAGCTATAACTCCAACCACGTTGGCCTGCACGAGCAGTACGACCAACACGGTGAACAAAGATTTTGGGTTGTGAAGGAAAATCGTAGTTGATGACGTTGGCCAGGACAGGTATATCGATACCTCTGGCAGCAACATCGGTGACTACCAGAATGTTGGTTTTGCCATGGCGAAAGTTTTCGACTTGAATTCGTCTTGCTGTTTGATCAAGCGAGCCATAGACATGGGAGACGGCAAAACCAGCCCATTCCAGCAGATTGGCGATATATTCGACGTGATGTTTTGTTGCAGTGAAAACAATTGTAGAGTGTTCGGTAGGTCGCACAGGGCCGTCAGGCCCTCTCTTGCGCTTCTTTGAGCCGTTGTCCTTTTCAGAGACATCGGCTCCTTCCGGCTTGCCGACCGGTACCTTGATGACATCGTGTAGAATGTGAAGTAGCGAGCCCTCCTTTTCGTCTCCCTTGATGCTGAAGTATGCGCTTTCTAAATCTGGCGACACCTTGGTGTCGGCATCAAGACGTACCAGGCTCGGGTCTTGGAGACCGGCTCGAGCAAACTCGACGAGAGATGTGGGAAGCGTAGCGGAGAAGAGAAGTGTTTGTCTTGAGAGGGGTAGGGCGTGAAGGATTTCGGTGAGCTGGGCGGCGAAACCCATTTCGAAGAGACGATCAGCTTCGTCAAAGACAACGTATTTGATGGAGGATAGATCGAGATTCATCTCTACTTTCAAATGCAAGAATCGACCCGGCGTGGCAATGACAATATCGGGATTCGCCGCCATGAAGCCAAACTGCTCCTCCAGGCTGTCACCACCCACGAGCAGCACGGCCGTCAAGTCCGTGCCTTTCGACAGTTCCTTGACGACCTTCAGAGTCTGGATAGCCAGTTCACGCGAAGGCGACATAATAAGGGCGCGCGATCCAAACTTTGCGCTGTGCGCGCGCAGGCGCTCAATCATGGGTATGACAAAGGCGGCCGTCTTTCCAGAACCGGTTCTCGCCATGCCAACAACATCTTTTCTGTCGAGGACCAAGGGGATCGTTTTTCGTTGGATAGGCGTCGGAACCGAGAAGCCTTTTCGAGTGATGGCTTTGAGTAGATTGGCGTTCAATCCTACAGGCCGGTTAGTGCTGGGAGTCGAGAAGAAGTGCAACGCCAGGAAGTCATACCCATGGCTTGGAAGCCACCACCCTTTTTTACGGTGCGGCCCTTGAGATTTGTGGATTTTCTAAAGGAAGCAGCCTGCTTCAGTGCGATGAATGCTTCATCATCATCCTCGTCGCCTTGATTGTGCCCGTTGATCAGACCGTCGAAATCGAAATCGGCGTCGTTGCCCACAGGGCCAGCTTGCTTGCCGTCGGTCTCATCTCCTGGGTAAATGGACACGAAAATGTCCATCTCGGGCTCAGAGGCCGCGGGAGAGACTGCGCGTTTAACCATTTCGGCCGAGATATTGTGTGTGAGCTCCGACTGTCGAGAGGTGACCGAGTGACTGACAGTAGCTGGCGGATGGACTTTTTTTTCTGGCTGTTGGCGCAGGCAATTTTTTTCTGGGGCCGCCGTCGTTATCTTATCGCCGCGGGGTGGTGGTTGGCGACCAGAACGACGGACATCCGTTTTAGCTACTACATTGGGATCGAGCTGGTTCGATCAATAAGAGTGAAACCATTGGGGATTTCTGAAACTTATTTATATATTGAACGGTGCCTGGCGAGTTGATCACAGGTTCCCCACGCCCGCTATGCTGACATACAACGGATGTGAGCGGAAACACAGCTGGGTTACAACAATTGGTGCCACTGAAAGAGAGGACGCACATTACCATCAAGCTAAGCTGAGCGCGATTCCATCTCCATCTCAATCAACCCTCGCGCGTGACAAACCTGTTGCTTATGAACAGGGCATCGATGCGCGTCTTCTGAAATGTTGCAATCGCATCAGCTGGTGTGCAGACAATGGGCTCGCTGTCATTGAAGGAGGTGTTGAGCACCAAGGGAACACCCGTCAGCGTTGCGAATTCAGAGATGAGCTGGTGGAACGCCGGGTTCTGTTTCTGATGTACGAGCTGCACGCGAGCCGTGCCGTCCTCGTGCAGAACGGCCGGTATCTCGTCTCGGCGCTCAGCGGTCGCCAGGCACGCGAAGAGCATGAAGTTGTGGCTGGGAGATGGCGCGCCGAGCTCGAACCAGTCCCCTGCTGCTTCCGCCAACACGCTGGGCGCAAACGGGCGGAACATCTCGCGGTGCTTCACCTTGACGTTGAGCAACTCGCGCGTCGCCAGGCTTCGCGGGTCTGCCAGTAGCGAGCGGTTGCCCAGTGCCCGGGGGCCGAATTCCATCCGACCCTGAAACCAGGCGACAATCTTACCTGCAGCAACCATCTGGGCAGCGTCGACGGCCGGCGCACTCGACACCTGCGGCGTCAACCCGGCGGCGTCGTATGCTGCGACAATCGCGGCCTCGTCAAACTCTGGGCCGAGATATGGCGTGGTGGAGGCCTGGTCGCTCCGACCGCCCATGCGGTGATTGAGCTCGAGCGCGGCCCCCATGGCCGTACCCGCGTCATGCGGCGCTGAGGGAATAAACACATTGGAGAAGAGACCGGCTTCTTTGATGACCATGTTGCTGACACAGTTCAGGGCAACACCCCCCGCAAGGCAAAGGTTTTTGGATCCTACCGCCTGATGAAGCTCCCGCGCGAGCGCGAGAAGGACATCGTTTGTGGCCACCTGTAAAGCGGCGGCCGCGTCGTAATGGTGGCTCTCGAGCGGCGCATCACGTTTACGAGCGGGCCCGAAAAGGGACTCTAGGCGATCAAAATCTGGCAATCGAAAGTTGGCCGTCGCCTGGTTGACGTGGTATGCACAGGCATCATCAACACGCATCAGTTCCGAAAACACGCCCTTGAACTTGGACGCATCACCATACGCAGCCAGGCCCATGGCTTTGCAGGCGTCGTACTCAGTGAACCCGAGATACTTGCTCATCTTCTCCCAGACGAAGCCGATGGAATGCGGGAACGGAATCTCCCGCAAGATTGTAATGCTCTCTTTGTCGCCTCGCGCGAGCACGGTGCACGCAGCCTCCCCGATGCCGTCGGCGACGAGGATCGCGGCATCTTCATACCCCGACGGGTAGAAGCTGGACGCGGCGTGAGAGAGGTGGTGCGGGATGAACTTGAGGCGCTTTCCGGCGGCTGGGCCGAAGTGGGTGGCCAAGGCATCAGGCACCGACCGGAGGCGAGAAAGGAAGGTTTTCTCGCCCTCTGGCGTCCCCCAATCCCCAGCCTCCGTTTTGTCATTCAAGATGAAATCGTGTGCTCGAAGATCTGGATCAAACGAGTAAGCTATCGCGTCCAGGTCCTCTGGCTTGATGGCGGCGGATTCAAGGCAGTATCGAATGCTCTCAAGGGGCAGCTCATCTGCATTGTCAACCCTTGCCGGCTTGCCGTGCTTGACTCTGGAAAAGCGCTCTTCCTCGGCCGCTGCAACGACTTGTCCGTCGACGATCAAAGCCGCAGCCGACTCATGGTAGACCGAGTTAATTCCAAGGATTCGCATTTTTGAGGCCCGCTTCAAGCGTAAGTTTCCCTCCTTCAGCGTTACTGATTCCTTGCTATGTAGACTAGCTGTCTCTTCAAATCCGCTCGACTCCGATATCTAAGTCTGGCCTGGATTCAGATGAGGACAATGCGACGGGGATTGCATTGGAGTTTATGGATACTTGTCCGCTCTTTATTAATAACGCCATGCTTTGAGTAGGACAATCCGGTAGATGGGCTCTTACGCTGGGCTATACGGCTAGGTACTGAAACATGGCTTGTATATTGCTCTGTCAATAAAAGCACGAGAACGGGCCTCCCGAGATAATATGATGCTACAGGGGAAATGATTTACGTTGTGCTTTGCAACCCAAGCCGAATCGCAGCGGTTACCCTCTTCCCTGCTAGCTACTTAAACCACGGTCACCGGTACGGTCCTCATGCCAGTCAGGTTTCATTCAGCCTCGACAGTATCTTGAGGCAAAAGTTCTCTCTGATTGAATCAGCACTCAAAATGTAATTTGATGGGCAATAGTTCCGTGTCATAGATCGTACCTTATGCTGGGGTGATACTTGGTGTTCAGCCTCGGCTTGCCTCTACCAGAAGTGCTTGATTATGCATTGCATTGCATTGGCAATTGTGTAGGCTACACCGTGCATACTAATGACCAGTACGTGCAAAAGACCGACATCGGCTAGACGTCCTTACGAGCGATGGAAAACGGAAGACCTCGATCGACAGAGAAGCTGCAAAGCGGCCCAAGCTGAAGTTCAATGTCGTCCTCTCGGAGACTTCTGTAAGACCACGGTTGTGGCAGCAGCCTTGAGAGAAATGGACGATGCTGCTTTGGACCGTTTTCCCTCATCATTTCGTACTTGACAGTCTCACGAGGCGCGCGGGGTAGCTCTCTTCGCAAGGGGAACGAACAAGCGACTGCAAGACAACTGCACCACTCGTTTCTAAAGAACGAAATATTGACATGTTTGAATAAGCTGACTTTGTTAAAAATGTAGGTAGGCTATTAATTGCACGAGGCTCCGCTTGGCTATCTTGGTGATTGAAGTTGAAGCGCAGCCGAGCGCTCCATGGTCTTGGGCACCTTGGAAAGCAGTTGCTGTGAATTCTACTGGGGCCATTTGAAACAAAAATACCAATCAATCATGTCATGCTTGATTATTTACGGCAACAACGTTTTCCACCTTTTCTGTCAAGAACTACTCGGTATCAATTCATTGTTGTACTTGGACAACACATCAACCTACATACCTATAGGTATGTTTGTGCTAAGTAAAACCCACTTGCCGTTTAAAATGCGCAGCACCTGAATTTGATCCGCCTTCAACAGACCCGCCGCCCGCTCCCTGCCAACATCAACCAAAATCAATACTTGGCGGGGCCGAACACTTCGATAACTCAGCCTGTCGCATAGCAGGAGACGATGGCGACTGAGCTGGATAAAGAAGACAAGGCCGCGCTGGATGCGCTCGAGTCGGAGGCCAAAGAGTGGGAAAAGGTACGGTCCCTCTTGTGTCGCGCGACAGCCCTCCCCCGGTCATCGCCACTAACCAGACCATCCACAGGATGCGGAAATCGATAGAATATTGAACACCTTTCGGCTGGATGCGTAAGAACCCTCTCCCTCCCGTCACTACCCCCGTTACCTCACCTCGGCCCACTGCTAACCACCCTGGTCCCCTTGTCCAGCTACGCCGTCCTCGACCTCCAGCCCGGCGTGCCCGAGTCCGACATCAAGATCACCTACCGCAAGAAGTCTCTCCTCATCCACCCCGACAAGTGCAAGAACCCGCGCGCGCCCGAGGCCTTTGACCGGCTCAAGAAGGCGCAGGTCGAGCTGTTCGACGAGAAGCAGCGCGCGCGCCTCGACGAGGCCATCGCCGACGCGCGCGCCCTGCTCCTCCGCGAGCGCAAGCTGACCGTCGACAGCGAGGAGCTCAAGACGGACGAGTTCGCGCGCGCGTGGCGCGACAAGGCCCGCGAGGTGCTCGTCGACGACGAGAAGCGGCGCAGGCGCCAGGCGCGCGCGCAGATGCAGGAGGAGGGCCGCGAGCAGCGCCGCGCGGACGAGGAGGCCGAGGAGCGCAAGAGGAAGCGCCAGCACGACCAGGACTGGGAGGCTACCCGCGAGGAGCGCATCACCAACTGGCGGCAGTTTCACAAGGGCAAGGTCGGTGGTGGCGGGAGTGGCGAGCCGGACAAGAAGAAGAAGAAAAAGATGAAGCCCATCGGTTGAGGGTGTGAGCGGGAGGGGGGCGCTTGCGACCGATGCATGCTTGAAAGAAGCAGCATTCGATAAACGAAAAAATAAAATATTATCAGCTCAGATACCCAAATACAGAACCAGAGGCACCTTGTATCCTCACTAGGATGCAGCAGTCGACTACGGATCACGCGAAGCAAAGGTGTCAAGTACTAGAAACGCTATATTGTCAAGAATGGGGGGATTTGTCTCCGACTAGATAGAATGGTCTCTCCATATACAATTGAAACATTTGCTCTATTAGCATACACGGCGCAATACGTCTTCTCAACTCGTCAACCCGCCACCCAGTAACTCTGTCGATAAAGGGCCGGGTTGATGACCGCCTGTGGAAACAAAACGCCATTTTATACATCCCTTGGTCCGCCTTCTTTTTTTCTCCTATCTTGAATAAATGCTATTTTTAAAACACCTTTGTGAATGCAAGAATAATTGCAGGTCCAGTAATCTGAGGATGGCGACCTGCGCGGGCAACGAGTCCGCTCAAATATGATACAAGGGTTTTGTCGCCATCATTTCGAGTTAGGCGGAGTCTGGCTTCTTGGTCTCCTCGCCGTCGCTCTTTTTCGTCGGTGACTTATCGCCCGCGGAGGAAGTGCCGTCGCCGTCAGGCTTCTTTTCGTGTGCTGGGTGGTTTGTCATCTTGTGCCAGACTGACTTTAAGAAGCCCTCGTTTTCGTGGGAGGCGGCGTCGCCACTAGGTGAAGCGTTTCTGTGACACCGTCAGTAGTAGGTCGAGGTCGAGCACTAAAGCTCGACGTTGGGGAAAACTCACCTGGAAGGCGAAACATTCATGACTCGTCGCGCCGTCTTGTCGTCCATTTCATCGGCGAGCATCTCTACAATAGTGCGCTGGTTGGCACTGAGGTACTTGGGCATGTTGACCCTGAACTCAACGCGAAGGTCGCCGGAGCCACCGCGTCGGGAGCCGAGGCGCTTCATTCCCATGCCGGAGAGCGTAATCTTGTCACCCGTGTTGGTGCCGGTCGCGACCTTGACGTTGACGGAGCCGTCCAGAGTGGGGATGGAAACCTGGCCACCAAGGAGCGCCGTCGTCAGGGGAATGCTGGCAGTGTGAAGAATGTTGGAGCCTTCTCGCGTGAACTTGGGGTCTTTGGCCACGCGGACGAAGACGTAGAGGTCGCCGCGCTGGCTACGGGCGTTGGGGTCGGCGGAGCGGCCGGTTGCTGGCGCGTCGCCGGCGCCGTCCACTCGCAGTCGCATTCCGTCCTCGATACCGGCTGGGATATCAACGGTGATGGTCTTGCGCTCGCGGACTACACCGTGGCCGGAGCAGGTCTTGCATTCGGAGCCCTTGGGAATTGTCGATCCGGAGCCTTCGCAGGTACCGCAAGTGGAAGCCATCTGGAAACCGCCCTGCATAAAATGGAGGCGAGTTCCTGTTCCGTTACAAGCCTTACAGGGCGCGCGCTGCGATCCGGTCTTCAGGCCGCTCCCCGTGCAGGTGCCACATTCAACGGTTGGTGTGATGGAGATGGTTTTGCTTGTGCCCTTGGCAGCCTCCATGAATGTGATGCTGGCCTGGACCTCGATATTTTCGCCGACAAGGATCTCTTGTTGAAAAGGGTTCGCACGACCCCCGCGCCGTCCGCTGCCAAACGGGCCCCCCTGGCCGCCCGTAAAGGCGGAGAATATGTCATCAAAGTTGAAGCCGCCACCGAAGCCGCCTTGGCCACCCCCGCCAAAACCATGGAAAGGATTGCCCGCTCCGCCGAAGGGATCACCACCTGCAGGGTTGCCATTGGGGTCGAAACCGGCGGCGCCGAACTGGTCGTATTGCTCCTTCTTCTTTGGATCGGACAGGATTTCGTAGGCGGATTGGATATCGGCGAACCGGTCCTTGGCGGAAGCGTCTTTATTTGTGTCGGGGTGAAACTTCTTTGCGAGCCCGTAGTATGCCTTTTTAATTTCTGAAGCAGATGCGCTCTTGTCGACGCCGAGAGCCTTGTATGGATCTTTAGAGGAAAGTTTGTTAGTCGTGTGGAAGTTCTATAGAAAGGTAGATTAGCACCGCTCCCAGACTCATTTCATGACTTCACTGGTCACAACGTACGCGCGACAATGAAGGCGTCTTGTTGATTTTGACACTAGACGACTTGGCTGATGGCGACGTCGCTCGCGACGGTGCAGTGTGAATTCTGGCGCATTTCGTCAAGGGGCTAGCAATCTTGCGAGCAGCCGCTGCATGGTTATGCGCCAAGGCGCGGGCGGGCGCCGTGGATTTCAGCAGAATGCTTGAGGTCATATCGAAGAGTTGCGATTCATTTGATTCACCAAGTACCCGACCAAAAAGATGGCTGATAGCGTTAGGTTTGAGTATCGGCGACCTCAGTGTGGTTCTAGGAGGTTCTCGCCGGTCGGAGAGACTCGACTTTTTTAGCCGGTCTTAAACCGGGTCAAGCTGCCTCAGGCGTGAATGCCGTCATAAGCCGACCGATACCGCCTGAATTCGCAAGCGTGCTATTGGTGGAGAAGCAAGAAAGCCACGAGATATGGGCATGGAGGATTGACCACGTTCGTTTAAAAACAAAAATATGCCCATCTAGACCAATTTATTAAGCCTTGTAAAATGTGCGTAGTGAAGTGCAGAACTTTGGCTGCGTTCACGCTATTGAATGAAGTGTAATGTCTGTGTCTGTATATGTAGAGGTGGGAGTGGAAAACATTCAGCCACCAAATTGATGGGTCGCACCGCGGAAGCTATGTCGCCTCCGGCCAAACAGGCGGCAACGGGGAAAAAGATATGCTGAAAGAAATGCTGGAAAATGCGAAAAACAAGCGAAATTTATGCTCTAGTTTCCAATCGAGTTGTCGAGAATTCCAATGCCAGGTATCAAAAATCATAACGCCGTCGTCATGAATCATTCGTTGTGCTGTAGAGTTCGGCACGGTCGCCTAATCGGCGAACAGAGGCTCGTTCTTGCTCGGCCCTATAAGCTTGACAGACTTGCTATGGCGAACTTTGCAAATAAAGTCGACAATGACGTCGTTCTCTTGGATGCCGACGCCATTGAAGTGCTTGCGCACGGCCAGAGCCAGGTTGTCCTTGTTCTGGCGACGAGTCTTTCTCTTGCGGACCATGGTCGGTGAGTGCAGGCCGATGCCGGCTCTGTCTGTGAGTATATATTGGTGAAATGTGCTCACAAATGACGTCGAGGAGTTGAGGTCGTATTCGCGTCGGTATGCGTGGAGGGCGTCTCGCTCGAAGGAGGTCCAGGGGATCTGGTGCGCGCGGGGGAACCAGAGTCAGCGACGGTGGTGGTGAAGCGGGGTGCGGAAAGGCAAGCTCTTCACCAAGGAAAATTGGATAAATCGAGACTCCGGAAGATCGAGAGGGCTTACTGTAGGAGGCGTGGGCTCGAAAAGGCCTGGCGCGGGTGCCGAGGTCGGGATGCTGGTGGGCGGTTCACGAGGCTGGTTGTTGCTGGTCTGGCTGGCGTTGCGGCGCATCTTGGTGGAGGAAGCCGAAGGGCGTTCTTTTGGAGCAGGAAGGTCAGGTTTCTCGTCCTGCGCTCGAGCAGAGGTTTTGGGGGGCATGGTCGCGGATTGTGGTGCTTGGCAGCCGCGGTGTTGAGGAGGAAGAGAAGAGGAGAGGAGGAAGAAGCGGAAGAAAGTGCAACTTTTGGCGCGGCGAGACCGTGACTAGGGAAAGGCCAAAACCGCAGGGCACGACGCTAAAAATTAATGACGAACATCGCGGATGTACCCCGTCTAGTATTTGCTGCAGGAGGGTGACTTGCAGTGGGGGGTTGCCGTGCCACGCGCAAATAGAGTGATCGCGTGGAGCGAGACCGTTGAACTTTACAAAGGCTACAAGAAGATGAAAGGAAAACGTAGTTTTGAAGACGAAGGAGGCGAGTGAATACGTCACAACTTCTGTAGGAACCAAAAATGAATAGTTCCGATATGTCGGGGGGTATTTGTGACGAAGACTCAAGGTATCTACGGTTGCCCCGCATGTGGTGGCGGACACGTCACTTTCGTAGCGCCTGGCTTGTTGGTGAGGGCTAAATGCAGACAGGGTTGAGTTTTTAGGTATCATATCTGATAGCTCAAGTGAGGTCAAGTCCTGCTAGTTATATTATCGTGTACATAGGTGCTGGCGGCGAGAGGTGGTTTATGTAACTATAGCGTGTATATTGATAGAGAACGTTGAGCTAAGGACGGCTGCTATGGAAATGAATGAAGAGGACAAATCAAAGCTAGTTGAGATTTAAGGTGGAACGTTCAACGATGGAGCAAAAATAATGCCAAGGTCTTTAGCAAGATCTGTGTACCACTTGATACTATGTGCTGTAATTACACTCGAGACCCCCGAGGGTACGGAGAGCATGGTCTATCTTGTGTACAGATAGTAGGTACCGGGTGGCAGATACGAAGCCCGTAGCATCTAGTTAATTATACCTTGACCAAGACATGTCTGTGTCTTCTTATTACCAGTATTCTGGATTTTCCCCGCATCTGGCATCTCCAACTGGTTCCCCCAAACTGCATCCGCCAGCCCGCCAATCCGCTTAGTTGCCTCGTCACTGATCAATTTGTCGTGGGTGTTGATGGTGGGGCCATGAGGCGCCGAGTACCTTCGGATACCATACCTGCGAACGCTGGCGAACATGCTGGCAACAGGTTGATTACTATTATCCTATAAATAGTCGCACCAATGACTTGCTCACAGCAACATGCCAGACTTGACCTAATATAGAAGCATCTCGTCATAGTAATAATAACTCCTCCCCCAAGTTCCTCGTTTACTTTTTGACTTTGACTTTTGCACCCGGCAGTCTGGGTGGAGGGCCCCACATCAGCTAAGTCAGTGGATGCCCCCCCAATCCCAATGTCTTCTCGTTTTCAAGGCACGGATTGCCGCCTCGGCCGTTCTTTGCTCTCTGCACTTTGCTCTTTTTTTTACCTTCATCAATCTGTAACCCCATGTCAGCTCCATCCAACAATGCGTCAGCCAACGTCTTTACCATCAATTACCCAAACGCCCTGATTCGCCTCCAACGTCCAAAACTTGCGCCGGCTGCTTCCGAGTTCAAGCTTGTCCTGTGTACTCCTCGGGCAACCTCCGTCGTTGTCACCAACTGACCTCATCGCCAACGCTTTTGCGACTCAAGCAGCTTTGTTGATGCTCGCATAGATCAATAACGCCTTGCAAAAATCCGCATCCAAGCGTAACTTCCCGAGTAAAGAGATTGCTGCATGTTGAGCTCCCTTGTTTCAACGTCCTTTCTCCGGTCTGTCTTTTGACCGGCCAAGCCAAGTTACCACTCGCCCGCTCTGCTCTGCCGTCAGCTCCATTCCCGGCGGTCCATGAATCATTCGCCGTCAAATGATCGCAATGCGACACTGCAAATGATGCACAGAACCAGCATCGTTGCTACTCAACATGTCTGACCCTGCTGCCGCAGTGAGCCCCCACAATGGCCTCACCAGCCTGGGTCTTGCCAAGAAGCGCAAAAGGAAGAGCCGAAAGGGCCTCGAAAAGAGATTTATTTGCGAAATAGACGCATGTGGCAAGGTTTATTCACGCGCAGAACACCTGTAAGATCCATTCCTCATTGACGTTTAGTCTTCCGCTAAACCCTTGCCTCTCTAGCCAGCGTCATCAACTCAACCACAGCTCACCGCAGACATTCCACTGCGAGTATCCGGACTGTAGCCGCACCTTTGTCCGCCCCGATCTACTGAAACGCCATCTTGACAGACATGTCGCGAAAGAGACTCAGCTGGGCGAGACGAGTGCCACCGCTGCTCGCTCTCTTTCACCTCTGACACCAGAAGCAGCCCTGCACCGCCATGGCTTCACCTACCAGCCTCATTCGCTCCCTGTAAACGGCTCATACGCAATCAGCGCCGATTCTACAAGGGATTTTATCGACAGTGGCGTGGACTCTCGTGCGGCTTCCTCTAGCACAATGCCTAGAGCAGGAGGGGGCCTAATTCCACTTCACACCCGTCATCAAGACTCCGCCCAGACTGATCTTAGCTACAACTTGTCAGCTACGGCACCTGCACAGGCGCCAACTACGCAACCCGTTTCCCTAGAAGCTTTGCCCCTAACAAGCCAGATTTCCACCTATGATCACATGCCCATGGGAGATGCTGGGCCCGTGTTTGGTGTTGATGCCGGGCTTCATAAATCCCCGACTGGTGGGATGCCTGAAGATTTTATGGTCTATCTTTTTGATACAGCGCCGAATCATCACGGTGCTAAAGACGGCATGTTGCCGCAAGCATCAATGAAGTAAGAAGGCTGTCCAGCAGTCAGTGGAATGACTCGAACTAACCGGTATGCAGCTACGGGGATCTCAATAATGGCCAGTACCCCAACAACAACACCTATCTTGCAAGTCGATCAGGCCCGATTCAGCAAATAGGACCCCAGCAGATCATGTCGGTCTACAATCTGCTAGAGCCAAATATGCCGGAAGCTAGCATGTCCGACGCCAGGAGCCAAGAACTGTACGACTACATCAAAGATCGGTTCCATGGCAATGACAGTGACGAACAGCGCAATACGAGGGAGTCCATAATTTCTGGAGACAGAAGCAGAAGTGATCATATGCTGAGCAAGCGGATGATGCAGGCCTATATCGGATCTTTTTGGAAGCACTTCAACGCGCAGATGCCGATTTTGCACAAGCCTACCTTTGTCGCCGACAAAACACCAACAATACTTCTCTTGGCAATCATGGCCACAGGAGCTGCCTGCCTAGACAAGAAGCGCGGCACTGAAGTGACCATGGCGGGTGTACGCCTGTCAAACTTTTTGGTCACACATCTGCGATGGGAGGTATTCATGGATCCTGGTTTCCGCCCGCCGGCGAAACTATGGGTTTTTCAAACGCTCATCTTCTTAGAACTGTATGAGAAGATGTGCTCGACGAGAGAATTACATGAAAGAGCGCATATACACCACGCCACCACGATTACCCTCATGCGGCGGGGTCGAAGCTTGATAGGAAAATCGTCGTCTGAATCACCGACACAGGCGGGCGCCGCCACACCGGCCAAGACAGCAGACGAGCAGTGGGAGCATTGGATAATCAACGAGTCGACAAGACGAGTTGCCAGTGCGGCTTTCATGATTGATTCCCTCCATGCCACCATGTTTGGCCACTCGGTTGTCATGGCTGCCCATGAAATGCGGTTGCCGCTGCCGTGCAACGAATCGTTGTGGACAGCCACGAGCAGCGCCGAGTTCAGCAGGATTGAAAACAAACTCATGTCTCAAGGCGTGATGCCAGTTTCCTTCCTGGAAGGGCTAAAGAAAACGCTCAACAAGCAGCCTGTGTACACAACGTACTTTGTACGAGCTGTACTCATGGCAGGGCTGCTCAACGTTACATATCACTTAAACCAACGCGACCTGCAAGCCAACGTACTTGGAAGCGGCATGTCTCAGACCCTTGGCGGGCGAGACAAGTGGCGGTCTGCGTTGACGCGAGCGTATGACTATTGGAAGTCAGATTTCGATGATTCTCTGAGGGAAAAGCAGCCCCAACGAGATCCATACGACACTGATGAGATAGACACTGACACTTACACGTTATTCGAGAGTCGCACGGTGCTACATCACCTTGCGCACATGGCCATGCACGCCGACATTGTAGATTGTCAAATCTATGCCGGGGCTAAGCGACTTTTAGGCCGGCCCGTGGGCGCAAATGAGTTATTGGCGGCACAGCGGCGCATAAAGGAGGACTGGGCACCGTCGGCAAAAGCACGCGATGCCACATTTTACGCGCTCAAGCTCCTTCGGTTTGTGCTTGCACCGGATCAGATCGAGCTCAAGGAAGACACGCCTGTGCGGCCCCATGTAGGCCAGCCGTACGAGGTGCGCAACGACATTCTAATGAACCGGCCATGGGTGATTTACTTTGCGGTTCTGATACTGTGGTGCTATGGATATGCGCTAGAAGGGCCAAGTCGAAGCCGCGCGGAATCGACGACGACGCACCGGGACAGGTGGGGGCAAATGCGTGGCTACCTGTCAGTGTACGCCGGGCTGGACGAGCCGAGCGAGCTCCAGGACATGCGGGGCTTCAACGGCAACCTATCGCTGCTGATGGTGCTGCGAGACACGCTGGGACAGTCGCGGTGGGAGCTGTTGCACGAGGCAGGCAGGCTGCTGCAGAACTGCATCATGCTGAGCCAAGGGGGGCCGACGGCATGAGAGAGGCGCGGCATCACGGAAGTTTGCTATAGGAGCTACCAAGTAGTGTGTATAGTAATCCTTGAATCGACATGTTGCATATGCATACGAAGTATTGTGATGGCGGTATGTAAGTTATCTATGTACGTAGTAGGTCGGTAATAGTAGGTTTGCCATGTGGCAAGGTGATGAATGCGACGTGATGGCGTCGCTGTGGGGGTGGAGCAGATCTGGCGCCAAATCAATACCGATGGCCGTGGCCGCCGGGTCAAGGACAAAGTCCATGGCGAGTAAAGCCGACAAGTGACTAAAGTCATGGCGGAAATATGTAACTTAAACCCCGAAAAAAGGGGGTTTTATTTATTTATTAATCGAACATTCAGAAAGATCCGAAAGCGCGTCGGCCATATGCATTACTCATAGATTAACAATCGATCCCCGCCTGTCCGTCTCTTCCGATGTGGTGGGTTTCCTTCCACTAACTCCGAAAGCTCCCCCCCCAAAGCGGTTCCGTCATGTCATACCAACAAGCCGCTCCTGTCGTGATTGCCCCATCAAAAAGTTACATTCCTTCACCATTTCACGACTCTTTATTTCATTAGGTCCTTTTTTACCTCTTTTGTCCTTATGTCTGTCTCTCTCTCTTCACCAAATTTATAACCGCCGAGGGTAAGATTACGATGCCGCTGCTCACCGAGTTGCCCGCCGAGCTCCTGCACCACATCTTCGTCGACGTGGACCCGAGGGATCTCGGCCGCCTACCCCGCGTCTGCAACAAGTTCAAAATCCACGTCCAGGGCAATAGGAAGCTGTGGCAGGACGTATACCTTAGACTTTTGGTGAGTTTTTTTTCTTCCCTGTCTTGGCCGTTTTTTTAAAAACGTGCCGGAGGATGACGCAAGCTGATCGTCTCTTAGGATAAGCCCCAGAACGATGACCAGCTTGACTGGGAGCAAGCCTTGCGTGATGTTGTACGCCTCCAGCTGATATGTGCTCGCGAGACGACGGCAGGCAAGGTAGGATATGCTTGACCGTAACTTGGCGCACTCTTCTCGCTAACCCGGGGCGTCTTCTGCCTCTTCCGCGCAGGAGCCGGAGCTGCCGTTTGTTCACCAAACCATGACGCAGCTGCTGCGGCGCGCCTCTTCGCTCGGGCACACCAACGTCAACTCCAACACGCACAGCGCCTCGCGCAACGCCGAACTCCTGCGGAAGCTCGTGGAGCAGGAACCTTCGACGGCCGCTGCCTTTCTCGAGCGCTCCTTCTTGTTCGAACACGTACACTCCGTATACCGTCAGGTCGTCACCAACCCCACCGATGCCGCCGCCGGCGTCACAACTACCACCACCACCGTCGCCGACACGGAGACGCGTCAGCGCAGCGCCCACCTGCACTGCCTCTACGGCAAGGCCATCCAGACAACCAGCGCCGATGGCCTGGGCACGTACCCGTACGCCTGCTCGGCCGTCTACGACATGCGCGGCCACACGGCGGCCACGCGCTGGGGGCCCTTCCGCCCCGACGGCTCCATGCGCGTCGACTGGGAAAAGGTCGAGGCCGTCATGGTCGTGCTCGGGTACAACGCGCGCTGCAAGCGTATCACCGTCTCGCTCTTCAGCGACATATGGGCCACGCCCTTTTCGGGGTCCTGGGCAGGCAGTTTCCTGCCCGATCCGCATGCGTCGCCGTCAGCCTCTCCGCCGTCGGCGCTCAAACTCGCGGATCCCTACGGTATTACTGGCACTTGGTACCGGGTATGTTTTGTCGGACCCTCCTCAAACTTGGCATTAGGTCCTGGAGAGGGACATCAAGGGAAACTACGCTAACGAATATGTTTTGCAGGTGGTGTGCTTTCTCGACTATAACGACTTTTTCGGGTTCAACTTCCCCCCGGGCGACCAGATGCCCGCCGGCCAGCCGCGTCCGGGAATCAACGTCGGCGAGGCCACACGACTCATCGTCTTGAAGCTACACGTTACCAAGATTGAGGATCCCGGCCCAGAAGACGGGCAGGAACTCCCGGTCGTGCATTTTACCGGCCTCTCGAGGATGCTGGAGGAGGACTTTGATCCCAGCCCGTCTTCCATACTAAAAGGTACGTGATGCCCGCATGGCCGAGCGCCCAAACCGCCCTTTCCATCTGCCAAGAACACACACACACACACAAACACACACACATACACTGTGGTTGACTGACGCTGTAGTCGCAGGTACTGTGCGGTTGACCAGGGAGGGCGAGGTCCGCTGGACTTCTTACTCCATCTTCAACGGCGAGGAACGATGGAAGAGCGAGGCGATCCAGGTCGGCGGCGTGAGGTCGGCGCGCGGCGTCGTGGGCTTTTGGTTCGACAGCGACTACGACGCCCACGGGCCTGTGGGCCCAACAGCGCTCTGGAAGGTGAGCGACTCGCTGGAGCCGTACGCCACGGCCGCGGCGCTGCCGCCGGACCTCCTAGTGTACAGCGGCCTGCTGGGCTACGGCTCAGACTTTGAGGGCGAGATGGACTACGAGGCGGGCGGTGATGACGACGATGAAGACGACGAGATGGATGAGGAGGAGGAGGGCATTGACAATGAAGCGCTTCAAGGCGAGCTGCCCGCACTGTTGCTCGAGGCGAATATGGACATCGTTACGATTGTGCCTCCTGGGGAGGGTGAGAATTAATGGCAGAGCCAATTCAAGTTGGGTGTAATGCAGAATGAGCAGGACTCATGTACAAGTAGCGTTGTATTAGTAATTGGTAATACGGAGGTGCTATTTAGAGGTCAAGTGTATACATCTATGAAACGCCAAATTTAATCAAACAGCCGAGCCAGCGTAACAATCCATACCGACGGGGCCTTTCTTTTCTTTCCGTCCCTCACATCTTGGAGACCGGCGGATCGGTGTTGACCTTGTCGTGGCTGCAGGTCGCCAGGATGGCGCCGTCGGCCTTCCGGCGGAGCGTGCCGCGCAGCATGGCCATGGAGCGGCCGACGGAGACGATCTCGGCCTCGAGCAGGCACTCGGTGCCGACGGGCGCGGGCCGCAGGTAGGAGACGTCGAGGTTGCGGCTGACGCCCATGTAGCTCCAGTGGCCCGGGCGGCAGACGAGGGCAAGGGGCATCGAGGTGGCCCAGTCGAAGAGCGTGGCGACGGCGCCGCCGTGCATGTTGCCGCTCGCGTTGTTGTGGCACTCATCCACAATGAAGGAGAAGGTGACGGAGGGGTGCGGCCCGGAGGCGCGCACGGAGAGGAGTTTGACGTACGGCGAGATGCGGCTCTGCCAGTTCTTGGGGAGGGGGGGGTCAGTTACTCTGATGTGGGAGGATTGGAACTTGGTTACTGTGAGCATCTTACTGTGTCGCTCTTGGAGGCAAAGTCAAGGAACATTTGAATACGTTCCTCGGGCGTGCCGGTGACTTCCATCTTGAATGCTTTTCTTGCTTGGCCGCTAAGTTATGAGATAAAGGGTGTTGGCTGGATGGTAATATGGAGGGGTTATGGCGGTGGTATGTAGCCGGATACGCCGATAGCCGAGGCTGGCCTTGCGTGGGATGAAAATATATCGCTAAGGGATTGAGATTGAGATTCAACAGAATTGACGACGCTCCAGAGAGTAAACAATATACCACAATCTAGGTGATTTGGGAGAATGCGTGTGTGATGCAGGTTTAAGAGTAAATGTCAGACGGCGCGTTGAGGCGGGACGATCTCTCTTGACCTCGGGACACGGAGTTTCCGCCGCGCCTCCACGGGGCTACAGGCGGAAGCGAGCGCTGAATTTGCGGGGAGAACCCCTGCCGCCGGGGTTTTAGTGGACACAGCAGCCTGGATACAGAGGAAGAACTTAACCCCAGGTACAAGCCAACGCCGCTCGCTCTGCTTCAAAGGTAGATGGGTGCAACAAGACACGTTTAAAATTTCAAACGCTTTATATACACCGATACTTTAAACCAGCCAATGCCACCTTAAATACGTACACCGCGACAGCAGCTCTCACTTCGAGTATCCCGGGGCGTTGCCGGATGCGGCCTCTAGGGTAAGCTGCTCTTGCTTCGGCCTAGCACTTTACTGGCTGCCGAGGTACTCTGCACATGGGGACCCCATCCGCGCAGCAACTTTCCAGCGCTTTTTCATCAGCTCCATCATCAGTGCATGACCACCATCACGGAGCTTTCTCTACCGCCATGCCTTGAAGCAAATCGACGACCTAGTTACCGAATCTATAAAAATCCTCACGAACTCGCCCTCTCCCGCATCGTATAGAGGCTTCCGAGCACCCCCGTTCTCGGCCGGCTCCGACCCAGCAAACGCCCACCACATCCACCACCACAAACCGCCGCCATGGAGTTCGTCACCGCCCTCCGGAGCACCTTTGACGACCACAAGCCGTCGCTATTCGAAGTGCTCTCCGAGCAGCAGCTCAGCGGGCTGCTGCCGCCCACGCTGCGCTACCTGCTGACCGTCGCGACGCACCGGCACCCGCGGTACCTGCTGCGCGTGCTCAACTCGTTCGATGAGCTCTACGCGCTGCTCATGCTGCTCGTCGAGCGCCACTACCTCCGCACCCGCGGCGGCTCCTTCACCGAGCACTTTTACGGGCTTAAGCGCGAGCGGGCCCTGCGCGCCGAGCTGCCCCGCGCCGGCCTCGCCGCGCCGCACGTCGTCCGCGACGCCCTCCGCCTTTCCACCCGCGACGTCTGGACCAACCTTGCCGTGCTCGTCGGCGTGCCGTACCTGCGCCGCAAGCTCGACGAGGCGCACGAGGTCAACGCACCCCGCGCCCTGCTCGGCGCCGCGTACACGCGCATGCCAGAGAACCCGACCCTGCGCGACCGCTTCGTCCACTACTACAGATGGTTCCTGACCAACATATACCCCTCGGTCAACGCCGCGTACTACTTCGCCGTCCTGGCGTTCAACCTGGGGTACCTCTTTGACCGCACAAAGTACCACAGCCCGCTCATATGGCTCATCGGCACCCGCCTCCGCCGCATGACCGCCGCCGACTACCAGGCCATCGACGCCCTGTCGGCCAAGTCCAAGGCCGACGGCCGCCCTGGGGGCCAGTCCTTCTTCTCGCCCCGAAACCTTGGCGCTACGGCACTCTCAAGTCTGTCTGTCGCGCTGCCCATGAGCATCTTCGCGCTCAAGTTCCTCGAGTGGTGGTACCAGTCCGACTTTGCCAAGCAGCTCTCGCGCAAGGCCACAGAGAATATTGAGCTGCCCCCGCCCATAATTTCCGGCCTTCTTGCGAAGCACCTCAAGAAGAAGCCCGATCCGGCGACATCAGACGAGAAACAACAGCAGGTGGACGATGAGGCGGAGACGGAAATTACAGCCAAGGACGCGCCCGTCGCCAAGATCTCGCGGTTACCGATCCACGTCGTCGCGTTCCCGCAAGACTCGTCGTGCTGTCCCATCTGCCTCGAGGACATTGTCACCCCGACGGCCTGCCAGACCGGCGTCGTCTACTGCTATACGTGCATTCACAGGTGGATCGAGGGCTTGCACCCCAAGCAGGAGGCCTTCATGGAGGGCAAAGACAGCCAGTGGGAGAGCGGACAGGGTCGCTGCGCTGTCACTGGCAGGCGAGTCCTCGGCGGCACAGAGGGTCTGCGGCGGATCATGGTCTGAAATAATAGCGGAATATTGACAAAAAAGCATTCAAGTGGTTCAGAATATTGAAAAGCTAGAGGGATGACCGGATCAGGAACCAACACACAGCACGTGGGCCAGACGAACAAAAGAGGAACAAGACCCGAGCTAATATTAATAGCTCATGCTGCATTGGTACCTGCGCCGGACATATCGAAAAATTCAAATTCGGATCTTTGACCAAGTCGGGAACGGGAATAGACAATGTACATTACCTCAGGCGGTTTCTTCTTCTCGATGCGGGCGGATGCATGTCTCGCGGCGTTTTTCGAGCTCCTATACCCTAGCATGTACAATACGAAAAAGAATTAGCGCATAATGTTACGGAGCCAAGGGACTGGTTCAACCTGGCTGAGGCATGCAGAAAGAAGGTCGTGAGCCAATCAGGCGCTCCGGTTGAGGAATCAAGCGGCCCGCGTCTGGAATGTTGGCGATGGCTTCCCGGCCAGGCACGGGCATGAGAGGGGCCGGCCACCCGCCCACAACCGTTGGGCCGGCCCGACTCAGAATGTCTTGGAAATTTTCTTCAACTGACCGGATTCGGATGGTTCAATGCCCACAAGGTTGAAGAGATGAGTCCACAAACCAGTCACCAACCCCCACGTCATCCCTAGCTTCAAGGGCGGCGACGAGCGGGAGACCTAGGAATTCAGTATTCCCCCTTCCGGATGAGACATGTGTCTCAGGCTATAGTAGGGAAAGGATCCTATGTTCATTGTTCCTTGGCGGATACGACCCTTAGGCCCATTGTCCAGAAGAAGCCTCGCGCGCAGGCACACTCGCAATCGCCTCGCGCTGGAATGCTCCCTAGCCCTCCACGTCTATGGGGGCTTTTCGAACCCTTGAGTCTTGCGACGCGTCCGGCGAGAATGGGCAACAGCCTCAGCTGGTAAATGGGCTCATTCCAGTAAGATGCTGGGACCCCTGACCAGCCTCTCACTTGGCTATAGTCCATTTGGCGTTGCGTATATATTCGTGTCGTTGTCCCGACAATCACGAAATCTGTTCTACTTCTTCACACACTTTTTTTTCTCTCATCACGAAATTACCGCCCTGCTTACCACGCTGGAGACTTTGAGGGGCTCTTTTTCTTGATCTCCAAGAAGGAAGGAACTCTTTTGTGCTCTGCACTGGTCATCCCCTCTCACAACCTGCCCAGCATGGCTTACTCGCTGGTCACCTCGTACGCCGGGGACGCCCTCATCAACGGCTTCAACTGGGTGGACACGCGTGATCCTTCGAATGGCTACGTCAAGTACCAGAGTCAGACCAACGCCGCTAGCGAGGGCCTCTTCGCCGTCGATGAGCTGACCGGCGTTGTTCGCCTCGGCGTCGACGACACGAACACCTACGCAGTCTCCTCGGGCCGCCCGAGCATCCGCATCGAGAGCAAGCTTGCCTACAACCATGGACTCTTTATCGGGGACTTTCTCCACATGCCTCCGTCGCAATGCGGCGTATGGCCAGCTTGTAAGTTCCGAACATTAACAATAAGAGAAGATGACCCGTCGACTAACACAACTGCAGTCTGGGCGTACGGACCCAACTGGCCCGCCGGGGGTGAGATTGACATCATTGAGGGCGCCAACACGGCGCACCGCAACATCATCTCGGCGCACACGACGCCCGGGTGTAAGCTCGGTCCCGACGTGCTCGCCATGGCCGCGGGCACCGCGCAGACGACCGACTGCGACGTCGGCAACCAAAACATTGGCTGCGGCTACGTGCCGGCCGCCAACGACACCTCCTCCTACGGCGACACCTTCAACGCCGTCGGCGGCGGCATCTATGCCATGCTCTGGGACGACGACTACATCAAGATCTGGCACTTTGACCGGGCCTCCGCTCCGGCCGACATCGCGGCCAAGCAGCCCGACCCGGAGGGCTGGCCCCGCCCGCAGGCAGTCTATGGCGGCGACTCGTGCGACGTCAGCGCCAAGTTTCGCGACATGAGCATCGTGCTCAACGTCAACTTTTGCGGCGACTACGGCAACGCGGTCTGGGCGAGCGATGGGTGCACCGCGCTGGCGCCGACCTGCGCCGAGTGGGTGGGACAGAACCCGGCCGCGTTCGCCCACGCCTACTGGGACGTCAATTACATTGACGCCTACGTCCTGGGTGCGGCGAGCAACGGTACGGCGACGCCGAGCGAGAAGACTCCGTCTGGCCCCAGCAGCAAGACGAGCAAAGCCTCGCTCCCTTCCTTTACCAGCGTGCCCGGACCTGCCAACGGCATCTATACGCACTTCCCCGCCCGCAACTCCACGAGAGGCAATGCCACCAGCTCTGTCTCCTCCTCCTCGCCGTTCCTCTCTGCCACCGCCGAGAACAAGTTGCCCGAGAACACCCCGACCGCCGCCGCCGGCCCCATCCCGACTGGGTCGCTGCTCCCGCGACCCGCGCCCAGCGCCAATGCGCACGCCAACCCGGCCAACATCGACGACTTCTCCTACCTCGGCTGCTTCGGCTCCAGCAGCGGCTTCGCCTCCTTCACCAAGGTCGCCGACAGCGCCGACATGGATCTTGGCAAGTGCACGGGCCTGTGCCGCGGCAAGAAGTACGCCGGCGTCTTCGACACCACCTGCTACTGCGCCTCGGAGCTCGACCCGGACACGCGCGTCAGCGCCGACGCCTGCGACACGGAGTGTCCCGGCGACGACAGCCAGTTCTGTGGCGGCCGCCTCGGGCGCCGCAACCACGGCGGCAGCGGACTCCCCGCCTTCGGTCCAATCGCCTCCGGTCCCATCGCCGCCACGGCCAACGTCACTCTGCCGGAGAGCACCTCGAGCGTCGTCTCCGGTGGCGCCGTGCCGCTGCGGACGGACGGTGGTAGTGCTGCTGATGGCTCGGTTGGTGGTTACACGTTCAAGCCAAGCGGCTCTGGACAGCCTACCCCCACGGGTCCCGGCAGCCCAGTTCGAGTCGGCAACGACACGTCCGGTCCGAGCTTTGTCAACCCGACAGCCCCCGAGATCCTCTCTGGTAGCTCCGGCAACTTTGCTTCTGAATCGGCCGTCGCTAGCGGCACCGGCGCAGCTGCTGCTGCCTCCCCCACGATCAGCAGTGCGGCCAAGTTCAACGTGACTAGCTTCGGGAGGCTCTCCGCCTCCGGCCCCTCCGGCTTTCATCGCGCTCTGCAGTCCAAGTCATCTTCCGCTCCCGCCGATATTGTCGCGGCCAGGCTCAACTCCACCATCCCCCGGATCTCGACTCTCGTGTCGCCCAGCGGCACCGGGATTGCTGCCAGCACCGTCGCCGACGGTCCCGTGGTGACCATTCCCGTCTACCCCATCTCCATGAAGAACGTAACCGAGCCCACTCCTAGCAGCCCTAGGATCGGGACTGCCGACGGTCCCGTGGTGACCATTTCCGTCTACCCCATCCCCATGAAGAACGCAACCGAGCCCACCCCCAGCAGCCCCAGGATCGCGGCTGCCGTTCCCGGTGCTTCCGCTGCCGTGCCGAAAGGTCCCGCTGCCGTTCCCAGCGGTCCTGCTCCCGCGATGTTGTTCCCCAACTCGACCACCCTGGTCGGCCGTCGCCTGCTCGCCGCCCGCGGACGCCCGGACGGGCTGTTGGGCCTCCATCCCGGCAGCATACACGGCCGCGAGGCCGCGGACTTCCTGCTCACCGTGTACGCGGCGGTAGCCAAGGAGGAGCCGCCGAAGCAGCCACCCGGCATGGGCAACACCGAGCCCCACGCGCCGCCGCCCGTACCGCAGGCCAAGCTCCCCAGCGCCAGCGACGTCGCCGCCGCGACCCCGGCGCCGACACCCGCCGGCAGGAGCACCACCACCACCGTCGTGACCACCGTCAGCTACGAGACCGTCTACCCGTCGAACCCGTCCAGGATCGTCACCGAGGTGTTCGTGACGACCATTGTGAGGGCGCACTGCGGCTGCACAGAGACCCCGGTGCCGGTCATGACGGTGCCCATGTCGACCAAGGTCGTCTCCTGCTCCGCGTGCGGCCGCAACGGCGAGAGCACGGTGACCATCACGGTACCTTGCTCCGTCTCCCTTGCCGCCACCCCGACGCCACCGGCCTCGGGCGCAATTGCCCCCCCTCCTCCTCACGCCTCTGCCGGCGGCGAGCCTCCGGCGATCACCCACAAGCCGGCGCCCCCTGCGCCTGGCAAGTATGAGCCGCCCAAGCCCAGCAACAAGGTGACGCCTGCTGCTCCTGCGCCCAGCGGCAATACTCCTCCTCCTCCCGCACACAAGGGCGACGAGCCTTGGAAATCTGGCGCCAGCGTCCCCCCGGCCCCCAGCGGCGGCAAGTCGCCTTCCGGACCGCCCTCGAGCCCTCCCATCGTCGTCGCCGGCGCCTCGGGCTTCAAGGTGACGTCGCTGCTCTTCACCACCGTGCTGGCCATGGTTCTTCTCCTGTAGGGCCTGACGAAATGAGCAACGCAAATCTTTTTTTGACTTTTATTTATGACAATTGGGAGGAGACAAGCAGATTGAAATACCCCTCTCAGAGAGCGTCTCGAGACCCGAACAGCATTAGCGATTTTCGTTTCTTTTTGAATATTTCTTTTTATTAATTCGAGTAGAACGCCCACAGGGATCTTTTTTTTTTAGCACCGCACTTGCGGTTATATTTTTAATTTGAATAAATGAAAAAAAAAAAAAACCAAGCTTAAAAATATTATCATGAATCCTCGCCTCTATAGAACCTTGTTACGTTACAGTGATGATCAGGAGGCTACATAATTTTCCTCCCACATGCGCCATCTCGAGGTTTAATCAACTTCACCTCCACCTGGACCGAGGAGCCACTTTGGAGCTTCAGCCTCGGCATGTGCGGAGCGGTAAAGGTGGCCCGGCGCCCGCTTCTAAATATACAGCTGTCATCCCAAGTCAATCCAACCTAGAACATTCCTAAATTCGTTCGATCCAGAAGATAGACCTCCAATTGGGCTGCACTTTTCGACCCCGCTTGTAGGTATCAGCGCCCGGCCGCCCAAGCACCCTCCCACACCCAACGGCGCGCATCTCGGACCCGAGGCTGACCGGAACCTAGCATCCACCGCTCCGCCATCAATCACCAACCTCACGCAATGGACTGGAAATTCCTACAGGATGGTGACCCCGCCGAGACGGCCGTGCTCGCCGCCTCGGTCGCCTCGTCCGTGCTGTACCTCGCGCACGTCCGCACCGCGCCGAGCCGGATGCGCATGGCCTACAAGGCTCTGTCGACCTTGCTGCTCGCGTGCTTCGCCGCCCAGCGCGCCACCTCCGGTCGCGCGTCGCCGGCGCTGCTTGTGCCCGCCCTGGCCCTCGGCTCGCTCGGCGACGCCTTCCTCGCGTGGCCCGGCGAGGCCAACTTCCTCTGCGGCCTTGGTAGCTTCCTGGTCGCGCACCTGTTCTACGTAGCCGTCTTCGCGGGCGGCGCGAGCGCCGGCCGCGCGCAGATATCGCGGGACGCCTGGCGGCAGGCGATGGCGGGCGGCATGGCGCTGCTGGCGCCGGGTATGGCGGCCGTGCTGATGCCCCGGGTGGCCGGCGCGCTGCGGGCGCCGATCCTCGTCTACACGGCGACCATCCTGGTCATGGTGCTGGCGGTGCTGACGGTGCCCAATTCGACTGTAGTGCTTGGTGGCGTGCTCTTTGCGCTGTCGGACTCGATACTGGCGACCGAGGAGTTTGTGGTAGCGCGGGAGTCGGGCCACCGGCCATGGATGCAGCATGCTGTTTGGGTACTGTATTATTCGGGCCAGCTTCTGATTGCAGTAGGCTTCTAAGGGAAATAGCTAGCATTGTAAATTTCAACATGTATATTCGTGTGCGTTAAATGTCCACCACAACGGCGCGCGACTTGATGCGGCCGGTGTCGCCGACCATTTGGGCGGCGTTGACCATGATGCTCCCCTGATTGCTTCTGGGGCCGCCCATGAGCCACTTCCATGCCACGCCCTGCACGCCGTAGTAGACGACTTTCCACATGTAGATCCAGGATCTGTTGGGGATGAAATCTAGGATGGGACCGCGGCGAGGGCGGGAGAGGAGCGTCTCGTATGCGGCCTGCATTTCGTCAAAGTAGATGGCCTCTTGTCCGTACGCCCAATGGCAGTGGCCGAAGATGTGTAGACGAGGTTTGACACGCCATACTTCACGGAGTAGATGTGGACATCCCAGGTCGAGGTCCAGGTGATGTTTCTAGAGAGATTGAGAGAATGATCTGGAATGGGCAGGATTGCTTAGAGGGAACATACAGGCGGGGTGTGAGTGACGAGAATGTCTGTCTGGGGTGGTATTCGATTGTACCATGGTTGTGTGACAGGGGTGTATTGGAAGCTGCTTGAGTTAGCATGAGAGGACATGATTGCAGTTAAGTCAGTTGGCTCTGGCATACGCAAACTCTGTTGGGCCACACTCGGGCACATCGCCAGCTCCAAAGATGCTTATTTTCCGGCCATTGACCTCTTGCACCGTCATGTCGCCCTGCAGGAATAAAATGTCGCCAAGCTGGACCTTGGCCTTGGCGCGGACGTCCTCCTGGCGGCGCGAGCGGGGGTCGAAGTAGCTATCGTGGTTGCCCGCGACGACAATCTTGACCGGGTGGGCGAAGCCGCGGAGCCAGTCGAGCTGCTTCTGGACGTCGGCGGCGGTGCCGTCGTTGGTGAGGTCGCCGGCGTGGACGAGGATGTCGCCGTCGGGCACGTGGACGGTGAGGTCGTGCGTGTCCGAGATGCAGACGACGCGGACAGGCGCTTTTCCGCGCGGCGGGCGAAAGGGCCGCCCGCGCAGCCAGACGAGGAGGTGGTAGAGCTGGATGGTGATGAATGTCAGCGGGGAGAGGAGGAGGTGGTCGAGCAGGGTGAGGCGCTGCCACTGCGAGGCACGCCGCAGGCCGAGGGACACGAGCAGCCTCATCTTGCGGATCTCCTGCTGGCTTTGGAGAAGACTGAGTGAGCGTAGATGAAAGGAATGGGACAAAGGGGTTGCGCAAACGGAATGAAAGCTGAGAAAGCGATGTCGGTGATCGCAGTGTTTGCTGAACTGGTCGGGGAAGGAAGCTGTTGAGAAGGGTACATCTGTTTGCTTTTTAAAACCATGCAAGCTGATGTATCTTTTCTAGCAACGGCTGATAGCGTGGGGTGCCCTGTAAATAGATCGGAGATGCTCATCCAGTGGCGTTGCCCACGTTGTCAGCTCCCTGCATGTACAGAAGACCAGCCAGCACTCAATTTACTTGTTAGCAAGCTGGCTAAAATCGCCTTAGTAATTAGTCAGTGTAGTTGAGGATTGAAATCTATCTCAAAGATTCTTGTTTATACGTTTTGTGACTCGTCATGTATAAAAAAAACTTTACAATTTCGCGAACTATGTACTGCAGTTATACCACTGCGCTATTCTATCAATGGCACCTAGCAACATGGAGCAGATAGCCACCTTAGAAAAGACTGCTGGTCTTAGACAAGCTTGAGCAGCTTGCCCAGGTCGGGAGTACCAAGACCAGTGACGGGGTCCCAGCCGGTGGAAGCAGAGAAGCCCTGAGTTTGGCAGCCAGGGTTGCTACCTGAGGTAATGTCGTTGAGGCCAGAAGTAGCATTGCTGTACAGCCAGGGGTTGAGGAAACCCAGGGGAGACTGACCCTGAGACAGGCGGTAGTCGTTCAGCAGAGAGATAATGGCGGCAAAGGTCGGGCAAGATGCGCTGGTGCCGCTGGTGAGCGAGTTACGGCCGGCGATGACAGTCTGGAAGTTGAGAGCCTGGGCGGAAACGTCCGGGATACCACGGCCCTTGGGGTTGTACATGCCAGAGTACTGGTCACCGATGCTGGAAACATAGCCAGAGGTAGCAGACGACTGGTAGTCAGGGGCGGCGTAGTACTCGGAGAAGCCGCCCGAGGAGAGGTCAGCGGCGCTCTCGGGCGTGCCGGTGGTTCCACCGACGGCGGTGACCCAGGGGCAGCTGGCAGGGACTGGTTGGGAGGAAAAGTTGTTAGATGATAGATCTCTCCGGCGTATAGCAGAATTGACTTACATGTGGGTAGGAACTTGGTGGCACCGGAGCCGTCGTTGGCCTGGCAGTTGGTAGGCTGACCGCCGGAGACACCACCGTCACCGGAGCTGCACAGGAAGCTGACACCGCGAGCACCCAGCTTCATGAACAGGTTGCAGACATTGTCAGCGTAGTCCTTGGGGACAGTCTGCTCATCATCACCGTAGGAAGAAGAGATGGTCTGGGGAATGTCCGTCTTGTTAAGCATGTAGTTGAGCCAGTCCAGGTAGGGCTCGTTGGTGTTCTTGTTGGGGTCGCTGCCAGAGTCCGGGTTCCAGGGAGGGCGGCCGCCGGTGGAGTAGAAGACGTTGTTGATGCCAGCGCTCAGGCCGACAGTGTACCTTTTGGCGCTGTTAGCAGACGGCATAGCTGTTGGTATAGGAGGGTTTAATTCACTTACTCAATATCAAGGTCGGCCTCGGTGGTGCCGGAGCCACTGTTGGACCCATTGTTGACCAGCTCAATCGACAGCTTGCCGGCGTTGGTGATGCTGTTCTTCTTAAGGAAAGTGCTCAGGTCGGACTGGCTGGCCACTTCCTCAAGGTAGCCGCAGACACCGAGAAGTGACTTGCTGCTGCTAGGGGTGTAGTTGATATCGTACAGGTCACGGAGGCAGGCCGGGGTGACGCTGCTGCCATCGCACCCAGACCTCTTGGCCTTGGATCGCTTGGTGGCCTTGGCGGCGCTTGTGGAAGCGGTGACCTGACGGTTGATCATGCCCATGTCGCTGAACATGGTGGTAGGCTGGATCATGGTGACCTCGGAGTGCACGGCCTGGGGGAGGCTGTACTGAGTAGTACGGATGGTGTACTTGTCGTCGGCAGCGTGGTGGTAGACCTTGTACTTGGTGCCGAGCATCTGCTCAGCCTTGGAGACGGTAACGGTGATGGGCATCAGGCCGTTGGTGACGGAGCCGGCCTCGATGCCGTGGGACGAAAGCCACGAGGTAACGGACTGCAGGGTCTCCTTGGTAGGGGAGGTTAAGGCTTCAACCTCGTCCTTGGTCATGTGCTTGCCGTAATCGGCGTGACCGGGAGTGCTCATTTCCAGGACGCGCTTCTGGAGTTCGTCCAGGTTCTGCTCCTTGATACCGATGTGCAGGTCGATCTTCTGGTCGGCGGGCGCATCAGAGTGGACTTCCCAGCCCTGGGGGATCGTCTGGAGCGCCTGCTTCAGGGCCATCTGAAGGTTAGACGGAGACGCGGCCGCCAGAGCGGCAAAGAGAGGCAGAAGAGAAGCGTGCATTGTCACGGCTGTCGAAGGGGTATTGGTGAGGATGACGATGTTCTGGATGAGACTTCAAACAGGATGGAGGCACGGGCTACGGGCTTTATAGTCGGCTGAGCTTGATGAACCTACTAATAGGATCATCAACTGACCCGCTTCTATTAACAATTATAATGACAACTGGGACATGCCGTTTATGTATCCGAGGAGCTCGGTAATGTGGGGTGTAGCATGGGGTGGATGAAGATCATGGGTGAGCCAATACGAGCAAGGCACCGACCATTGTACCATCTCTTTCGAGAAGGTGACAGGAACACGGTTACCGGCACGAACGGTCCATTTTTTAGTTCCCCGCGTAAAAGGCGGCGGGCTCGATACCAGCCTTGGCATCTGAGGAACCAAATAGATGGGCTCTTCCCTGTTTCGACGAAAGCCGCGGGTCGGGCGGTGGCAAAGGCCGGACTTGGGATGGGATGGATGCAATGAGCGGGTTATATATCATCGTTGCTCGAGTCAGAATGGCTAGTTGACCTGTTGGAGTTATTAATGGGAGAGTTGGGAGAGTTGATAGGATAGCCTCAGTCGCATTTCGCATCAGAGCGGAAGGTAGGATTACAACCGGCTGGTCGCTGACTTGGCGTGGCAAAAGAGTGACCCGAGCCGGTAGTTCTGAATATCATTTTAATCATGTTTCCGTTCTTTTTATCTCAAGGAACTTTTTGACCCTAAAGTTTGCCTTGCGTATTATGGGGTGGGCTATCATTGGCCGGTCATACTATACCATGTGGTACTGTTTAGGGCTCCTTCCTAAACCATCGAGAATTGATGTCACCCCAGAACCTAGCTGGCTGGTCAAATACCTCAAATACCGAGCCTGTCTTTACATGTATTCCTGTATCTCCTGGGTAATAAGGTGATGTGACAACTTAGGCAGAAACGTGATCTCAATCATGTAGAGTAACATGATAGATACATTGCTGCTCGAGCGTCAGCAGCACGGAATTAACTTTTTGCAAACCAGATTTCGTAACACCAGTGACGGAGAAGTCAAAAGCCGTCTCTACTTTGCACATCTAAAACTATTTAGTAATAAAGAGGCTCTCGTGTTACCCCTGTTGGGGGCCACAGGGCAAGGCGGCAATGGAGAAGCGGGGATTGCCAGCAACTTATCCCAGAAGGGGGGGGGGGGGTGGCGGGTAATACCGATCGTGTAACGGTATGCCAAGAAGCGACTATATCGTAGGCCTGCTGCGATGCTGCTGGCCCCGGATTCTTTTCTCCAAAAGAATCTGCTGCAAATCATGAAAAGGTCCAAGGCCTCGCGCAACGAGAATGGACACAGCACTCCAGATAGGTACCAGCATCCAGCAAGACATGGGCCCCTAGTCACTTCTAGTCATTGGTCCCTCTAAGAGGGGGGTGCTCCAGCAGGCTCGTCGCAGACCACGCCAGCTGCTTTTTTGGGCGAGTTGATCATCGGGGCCATGGAGCGACTCGTCATGAGTTTACCTAAGTTATCTGTGACACAACTGCATGACAATTACCCTGCTGTCTACCCTTCTATCTTTCGTTCGGAAGCCTTTAGCGGCTGCCGACACCGAGGTAAAAAGTAAGCCACAGCGTGGCCGGGCGAATACGCCGAGCGCCCGAGCAGGTGTGGCGCACTCGTTGGTCAGTAGCTTCCATGGTCGCCAATCGCTGTTGCACCGCCACTCCAACTTGCACGATTGGAACAGCCAGACCAGCCTTGTCCTCGGATCCGAGACGACCCATTTCATTGTTTGTCCTTTGTGACGATTTCTTGTTCCTCCCAATCATGCAGCACCTAAGTACTCGGTACGGAGGCAGATCACTAGGAACTCATCCCACCCATAAGTTACCATACCTTGATGCGCTGGAATGCCGCCCGTCTCAGCTCGGATGGCGCCCCACACCAGCACCAATTCCCTGCTCAGCTAGGTCACCGCGTCATGGTGGCTGAATCTCCTCTCCAACTGTCCGATGCCTGTTCACTCTTGGACATTGGATGCTGCTCATCCATCAGTCAAAGCTAGATTTTTTTTTTTAATTCCTAGAAAACAATACTAATGTAATGCATATATATTCATAAATCATATGCCGCTGTTCGAGTCAGTTATTCTGCACACCAGCTGCATCTCTTGTAGTCTCAGCATCCCTCCACATCAAGATCCGTGCGACTGGGACAGACTCCACCATAGCTGTTCGCAGCTTCAGCCCCCTTGCCCGCATCTCCCTCGCCCACGTCATGTTTACCTTTGACCCTAGATAACTATCTTGTCCCCCTCATCCTTACTTCTTCATGTCCACACATGGTTCATGATGGAAAAACCCACGACCGCAATGGATTCGCCCAAGAGTGGCGGTAGTGTCGATGACAATTACGGGTATTGTGCCCTCGCGAGCACCCCTCGCCACTGTACACACCTACCTGCTTTGCGCTAACTATTGCTCCTGAAAACCAGCGTCGACTATGTTTTACACTATAAAATCCCGGCAAACGGTACGATGAGAACCATTTACAAGGCCATGTCGCAGGCTAATTGTTTGCAGAAAAAGCCGAAGCGGAAGCCGGCTACGTCGAGCTCATCAAGGCACTCACCACTGTCGGACTCGCTAGCGAGGTTCGATGCGCCAGCAAGGAATCGCTATTCGTCTTCGTCAAGATCGCCTCCTCCGAACTCCTTCGGAACCAGATTTACAGGTCCAGGTTGCAGGACTGGCTGCACGGCGTGCGGTCCGCCAGCCCCGATCACGATGTGGCCAAGACGCTCGAGAACGAACCGGTGACCGAGGCAGAGCGACTCCGACTCGTATACCTCATGATGATAAAGCCAGAGAACGAGGGCGGCGCCGGGATTATGGAAAACTCGGGAAAATGGAAGTATGTCGACGCCATCTTCCCTCTCCAGAACCGCGCATTCAACAAGGCCTGGATTTCCAACTGGAGCGGCAATTATCTTCTCCAAGAGTCTGAGATACATGGCATTCGCGAAAAGTTTGGCGAGAATATCACCATGTACTTTGTATTTTTGCGCTCGTATTTGCGCTTCCTGGCTATTCCCTCGGCAGTTGGCTTCGGCGCTTGGCTTTGTCTGGGTCAATTCTCCATGATCTATGCTGTTGCTACCTGCCTCTGGTCCGTCATTTTCTTTGAGTACTGGAAGAAGAAGGAGCTTGACCTTGCTGTTCAATGGGGCGTTCGACGCGTCTCCGAGATTCAGCATCCACGCCCTGAATTTCAGTGGGAATACGAAAAGGAAGACCCCGTCACTGGCGAAGCTCTCCGGGTCTACCCTCCCGTGAAGCGTCTTCAGACTCAGCTTCTTCAGGTGCCATTCGCACTGGCATGTGTTCTTGCTCTCGGCAGTCTCTCCCTCACAGCAATTTCCCTGGAGATTTTTATCAACGAAGTCTACAACGGTCCTGGAAAGCAGTACCTCACCTTTGTCCCGACTGTGATTCTCGTCGTCTGCACACCGATTATTTCTACGATTCTGATGTCCGCGGCCAAAGCCCTGACGGACCGCGAGAACTATGCCACTGTCGACGCATACCACGCGGCTCTGGTTCAGAAGCAATTTGTCCTCAACTTCATGACATCTTATATGCCTCTGCTCTTCACCACGTTCGTCTACCTTCCATTTGGCCATGTTCTCATTCCCGCGCTTGACTTTTGGAGACGCACTGCGCAGGCAATCACTTTCAGCAAGGCGCCGCTCGCCACTCGTGAATTCCAAATCAACCCGCAGCGCATTTCAGCCCAAATGTTCTACTTCACCGTCACGGCGCAAATCGTCAACCTTGCAACCGAGCTAGTGGTTCCCTACCTGAAGCAGAGAGCATTTGCGAAGGCCAAGGAGATTCAAGCTAAACGAAGCGATGAGGCTGTTCAGGACAACCCGGAAGAGACCGAGTTTATGAAGCGAGTTCGCAACGAATATGAAATGGACGTCTATGATGTTACAGAGGACTATCGGGAGATGGTGATGCAGTTTGGTAAGCAATAGTAAGAAGCCTGGGACGACGCACATAGCTAACGGCAAAAAGGCTACCTCAATCTCTTCTCCGTCGCTTGGCCATTGGCGCCCATCTGTTTTCTTGTCAACAATTGGGTTGAGCTTCGGTCTGATGCACTCAAGATTACCACGAGCTGCCGCCGACCCGTTCCCTGGAGAGCTGATTCTATTGGCCCATGGCTTCAGACTCTCGGTGTCTTGTCGTGGCTCGGTAGCGTTACAAGCTCCGCAATCGTCTTTTTGTGCAGCAGAGCCAGAGACGGCGAGCGTGGCGGCGCCTCAAATGTTACGGCATGGGGGCTCCTACTGAGTATCTTGCTCGTTGAGCACTTTTACTTTTTGGCGCAGATCATCGTTCGCACTGTTTTGGATCAGCTGGAGAGCCCCGGATTGCAAAAGGAGCGCAAAGAGCGATTCCAAATGAAGCGCCAGCTGCTGCAAGACCATCTAGGGCAAGATGTTGCTGATAGAGCGGCCGCCCCTGGTATTGAAATGTCTGAGAAGATAACACGAGCTGCTCTCGAGGAAGACGCGCGACTTACATCCATTCGCGGCAAGGTTTCGCCAGCTGAAGCGTGAGTCAATACCATGACTGAGCGGATGGGATAGAGACATGGCTAATGTGGACTCTAGCTTTTGGCAACGGCAGCACGGCATGCAAGAGACTATTGAAGTCGGTCGCATGTTCATTACGCAGATGGTAGGTTGAAAGGTGCGGCCTCGGAAGGACCCCGAGAGGGACTGACCAAACAAAACAGGACACCAAAAACGGCAAGCCAGCCAGTGCCGCGCAACCTAGTCCCAGGGCATGAGGCGCCGGGTTGGGGGCGAGGAAAGCGGTCTATGGTTCTAGAAGTGCGATGGGATATAACCTGACGCCACGGTTCTTTCTTGGCTTTCGCAGATGAGTGCATTAACTCGGATACGAAAATTATCAATCGAAATTACAATTTACTTCGTGTGGGCGTACGAACTAGACGCGGACTTTGAGGAAGGGCTGTAGGCATGAGGCATGAGGCATGCATGGTGCCTCATTGCAACTTGAGCGAGGAGAGCAACGAGGCTGCGGTGCCTGGATAGGGGGGAGAGGTACGGAGTACAGGGATCGAGGGTTCGGGTCGCATGCTCAAAAACACTATCGAATCGATGAAGTAACCCGCCCCCCTGGTAACGAAAGCCTGGATAATGGGCTGGCTGGCTTGCACATTCTGCAAGTCGTCAGGGGCAAGCACGCATGATGCTAATCTCGTTTCGGGAACTGCTCGACGTTGAAGTAGAATGGCCCGCGTAGAAGACCCTGGGAAGATGAACAATGGACCGTACTAGTCGAGGTCTATCAACCTTCAGCGGAATGCGTGAGGGGCCATGCCAGCGCTAGAAATTGTGAGGCGGCACAAGATGAGGATGCACGTGGTGAAGGGTGAAGCTGTAAGTTGACGGAGAGAAAAACGGGAGGGGCAAGTCGGTACCGGTTCTAGCGGGCCCGAACCCACCAGCCATGCACCAACGTCGCCTCGCCCCGCCACACTTTCGCTGTGAGTCTTGCCTTTCTTCCTCGTGTCTGATTGTTGCAAACGCTTCGAGGGTCAAGTTTGCTTCAGGTTGGACAATTCATTTGATTACTCTTTCCGTCACTAGCATTCATTCAGATACCGAACCACAACTTTCTTCTTCAATCCCCGTTTTTTTCCCTTCTCTTCTGCCGTCTTCCTCCCCTCGTACGGCGACGCGTCATTCTGCGAACATCCGTAATGATCCTGCTGGCACGTTTCTGTCCATAATGCCGAAGCGAACCACCATCCATCCTCTAACCAAGACGGACAGGTGCAACAGCCAATGGCCCATACAATGAAGCATCGGACGGATCAATCCACTGTTGATTAGGTTATTAGCGCAAAGCTGCGAGCCACTGTCTGTTCTCGCTGGCGAGGCGGACGCCCGAGCACACGCGACTCCGATCATCCGTTGTCTCAGCAGCACTATATACGTCACGGCTTCGGGATTCAGATAAACCAGAGATGGCGTCGGATACGCACCACATCAGGTGCATGCTCTGAGCGTATGGGCTCCAAACTGACAATGGGTGGCTTGCTATCAACAGCCCAAAACCCGCGGGATGGGTGCCCTCCCCCCTCCTTCGGTCTGCCTCACACTACGCCAGCACCAGCCCGTCAGCGATTCACCACCAATAGATCCGCGCGTGATGGTGGGCGCCCTGTTTCTGTGTTTCCGCCCGGGAAGAGCCACACCCTGGCTCGCTTGCTCCGCAGTTCTTGCATGCAGACATTTTTCAGCCCGTCGGCCTCAAACCACTTAAACCAAGTTGTCCGGGGATGCGCTCTTGGCTTGCGGCTGCGTTAGCGTTCCCACGAGGCGTCGCCCGGGGCGGGCACCCACCGGTGCAGATGCCTGCATCTTGCTCATAACTCGCTGCCTGTGCCAGGTTTGCCTCGCCGCCCCAAATACTGGCTGTGCCGCCGAGACTGCCAGCTCGCACATGTCCTTCTTCTTGTCATGACTGTGTCTCTTTGTAAAGCTCAAGCTTCGCCAGGACCTGCATAAGTCAGCCTGCATAGTCAACGCTCAGCGCCCTTGTTTCTTCCGCATTACACCAGCCCACTCCATTGTCGTGCAGCCGCTGTCTCAGACTTGCAGTGAACGCGATAGGTAAGGTAATATCCGGAACCTACTACCCCGCGACATTTGCTCAACACCACTTGAGGAAGCCTCATCCACTGCGAACTCTGAGAAACAACTGCGTTCAATCTCACAATTTTCAGAAAAGTGGCACGTTCTCCCTTGTGTGACTTGTTGGTAGCTCACTCTGCGCAGCCCGTTCCGGCTGCCACCGCCATCATGGGTGACGAAGTCGACGTGCTCGCCCTCAAACCCTTTCGCGATGTCGTCGAGCACGCGAACACGGCCTTGGAAAATTCTGGCGAAAATGAGGTCATGCGCAAGGCGGCCAAGAAGCTTCTCAGAGAAGGCGAAAAGGCAGTAAAGCTCATTGAACCCCAGTGCACCAAACGGCACACTGAATATGGAGACAACTTTCTCAACGCTCTTCGAGAGAACGGTGCGCGAGACCTAACGCTCTCTCCTATATCTTGAAAATTAGGATCGCTAATATCTCGTTTAGAAGAAATTAAAGAACCTCGGGCGAAACTTGGCCGTCTAGTATACGGCTTCGACGAATATGTCGAGGAGGACGAATTCGAAGCCGACAAGTATACCGAGCTCCAGGGCCTCACACGAGAGGTTGCCCTGAAAATCTACGAAGTTTTAATCAGCATGAAGCTCGAGGCAACTTTACCCAAAGACAACCTACCACATTCATTTCTCAACGAATTTTCGCCACCGTCTTCGCCAATGCCCCCGCCAAACTTTCCTATACCACCAACACCTCCTCGTTCGTCGGTCCAAAGCGCGACATACGCGCCATCCAGCACACCACCAGGCGCGCCGATCCGCACTTTTCAAAGCGTCTACTACGCCAACGAGGAGCTCGAAAACTTTCGCGACAGACAGCCCAGTAGTGTGCTGGCTCCAGAAGACGAGCCAGTCGTCAGCCCCTCTCAGCTGGCTCCGCCTCCTCAGCAGCCGCCGCCCCCTCGGCCGCCTTCCGCCAACCCATGGGATACAACCGTAGCCGAATCAACCGATGAAATCGCAGTCGCTATCGGAGGGGAACGGCTGCCGCGTCGTCCACCGATGGCGCCCGCCTCACCGCATCTTCCGCGTTCAACGTCATCGCCAGTCAGTCCTGGCCAGCATCGGCTTAGCCCTGCTCTCCCGCGCCGCCCCATAGGCTCATCTTCTGGACCGCAACCAGGGAGCTCCGATGCATATCCTTATGACGAAGCAGAATGGCGTCGCCTCACAAATCAGCAGCAGTATGGCTATCAGCCGCTCAGCCCGCGTTCGAGCCCGCTACATATCAACACAAGACTCGAGTCCTTCCCGGAGGAAGGTACATATAATCATGGCACTCATGGTGGTCGGTCGGTTCCAAGGACCATTCAGACACATCATGCCCATCAGGTGTCGCTAGAATCCGACTCCGTTGGCCACGAGCACGACCCGCACCGTGACACATTCGGAGGCATTCCACAACAAGGCTCAAGACCAGGATCCGTTGCAGAGAGTATCCTTGATCCGTATTTGAATAATGTGCGCATATCGGATCATTCGCGAGAATCTGCTGGGTCAATCGAACGTCCACCGGTGATGCCTACACAAAATGTGGACGACGGTCTCATCGTGGTAGAGGCTGACCGTCGACCCTCAGAGCCGGTGCCAGCCATGTCCTCGAAAGATTGTTTCATTGGCAGCAACTCGTCCTTTTATCTCTGTAAAGGATTCTGCGCCGGCGCGGAAGAGGTTGTGGTCGGCGGCTTAGGTGTCAAGAAGACACGAAAGCCAGTCGGCCTGACAGGGACAGCAACGGTGGCTCGCTGCATTGGATGTGTCTTTGAGCTGTCTTTTCAAGACATTGAAAACGACTTGGGTAAACAAAACAGTGGCAATTTGCGGCACGCTGGTGTTGGATATCGCCTGCGATTCCTACAAAAGAGTCACATACATACTAAACGTTCAGATGACGTGTTATACGGGTGCGTATTTTGCATCCGCTTAGGACGCACCATGGACCCCAGCGACGCTACGGTATTTTTCAACGTCAAGTCGCTATTCAACCATCTGGCACGTCATTCTAGACCGCTACCTGAGGTCCCCGGTATCGTCGTCGTCGACCAGGCAGAAATGCCAGAACAGTACCACAACGATTACGACTTGCACTTCACGAAGCCACCGCTGCCTCACCCTGCACTAGAACACGAGCAAGAAACAGCCATGATGCCTACGGGTGTTGCTAAAGAACCTGCACGCAGAATGTACGGCCAAAGACTGTTGGCAGACCGCACAGCTGCCCTTGAGCTTGTGGTGGGCTCCAGAGTTACCGGTCTGACATGGCCAGCCAAGTACAACGGAGAGTGGTGTATGGGGTGGTATGACGGTGTGCACGCTTCCGTGCCTTTGGATGCCTTGAGGTTGGACCCTCCCCTGCCACGCGACATCAGAATGGACGGGACGAGTCACGTCAGAGCCAAGGCGAGATGGAAGTTTTCGTACAAGGACAAGGAGAAGACGGAGTGGCTAAAGTTTGACAAGGATGAAATCATCACCAACATCAGCTGTAAGTGGATACCTAAATTTGACGAAAATGATGCATTGAAGGGATGCGTGCTAACATGGGACGAAGGGGTCTATCCTGAACACTGGTGCTGGTCAGGGACAAATGCCAAAGGCAAATGGGGCATCTTTCCCCAGGCATTCCTAGACACGAACACGGTGCAGGAGCTGTCAGTCGTTAGCTCTCAGAGAGCGAGCAGTTTGAACAGCGAGAAGAATAAGTCATCATCTATCATACCTCGATTCTCGGTGCGCAAGACGCAGGGCCCGCCGAGCATCGCATCCAGCCGATCCTGATTGTCGATTGCGAGTGTGCCACGAGTCAGTTTATGCGGAGAAGCCGGCATGCACCCATGTACCTGTCTTTACTTTCGATCTTGATTATTTTTCTATGTTTCACGGAACTCTGGGACTATACCTTTTTTTTTTTCTTATTTTTCATTTCCCTGTAAATATTTACATGGCCGTGATTCCTGGTGTTGGCTTCTGAGGGTCTCTCTTTTGCGCATGCGATGCTTGGAACGGATATGCTTTCTTTACTTATAGAAACGTGCGTGTTTACATTTACGACATTCTCTTTATGTATTCACTATTACACAAAACCGACTAGACTTGGAAACCGTATTAACTATAGCTTTTCAACTATTCTCTGATGAACTCAAACAAGTATGGAAAACATAAAAATTATATAAAAAGAACCCATAGGCTACGTACGGATAAATACTAGGTAAAACAATACTGGCTCAGAACCTCGTCAATGGGGGCAACAAGTAGGACCCAGTCATCCGGTTCGCCGATGATGAGTTCTCTCGGAAACTTCTCTTCGATTTCGTAGACAAGTGTCATGGTACCGGCGACGATGCCGTCGAACTCGGCGCGGACGATGGAGCAGCCTCCGGCCTGGGACATGACGGGGACCTTGGCCGCGACGGTGTGGCTAAGAGCCCGGGACGGGGCGCGGAGGCTCCCGATGGTGGGGAGGAGGTCCAAGGCGTCCCCGGCGGAGAGCTTAGTAGAAGCTTTGGCGGCGTCAATCCCGGCGTTGATGTCGCGGATCATCTTCCTGGAGGCGTCGACGACGGGCTGGAAGCTCCCGCCGTTGAAATTGTCGGCGGCGGCGTTGAGGGCGACGATGTCTGCCCGGAGGGTGACCAGGGCGGCCTTTATGGAGGCGGCGTCGCGAATCTCGATGCCGGCGGCGGCGGCAGCGGTGGCTACCGCGACAAGGCAGATGGAAAGTTTCATGGTGAAGAGGGTTTTAGCAGAGGGTCGGGGACTGGAGGGGCAACGAAGGAACGAGCTGAAGGACAGCCTTTGAGGTATTTGAGGCTTTTGTCTCAGCTTACTCAACGTGAGACCGCGTCACAGTTTCGGGCCACCTGTGGCAGAGTGTTCAGATAGAGTTATCGATGATGCTTAGTTAGGGATCGAGATTTTGTGCTACATCAGCCTCACTGGTCCGCGCTGACGCGGAGCAACCGAAAGTGAGTAGACTCTGAAGTGCAATAACTAAAGGCAGCTTTTATGCAAATACAAACACGTTTCTTCGTTCTACTGTAACTCTGAACCCACCCCCAGACACAATCGAGGATAAAAGTGACTGTGAAGTGAGCAGGGAAGTAGAAGTGCCTTTATAGTAGTACTACGAGGTTCACTTACAAAGCGGGAGATCTATATCCACAGCTACATATATAACACGAAAATTATGGCACTTTGATCTCCTTTCTTTTTGTTATTTGTTACGTATTGAATTCTTAACTTCTGTTGCTAATACATACTAAAATGATCGTGTCGTGAAGAGCCTGGCCGTGGAGGTTAACAAGGGATGATGGTGCCAGCATCCCCGACGGAGAGATGGCGAGAAGCCCCTAGCGGTACTGAGCCCAGTGTTAATTCCATTGCCAACTAGGGGCTGAATGTCGCCATCCAGGCTTTCTCCGGCCGGCGTAGAGGCCGGCAACCTCGTTGCGGAGGCAAATCATGACCCATCACGGCACCGCTCCGGCGCAACCGCAGCAACAGCCTCCACAATGAGAGCCCTGATCTTGTCCGTCTCGATCTTGGCCACGCCGCGAGCGGCGACGGGGAGCTTGCCCCTGACCTCGTCGATGAGGGTTCCCGCGCCGGCGTTGAGCCTCTCGAGGTGGGTGCGGGCGACCGCGCACGCCCCCGCCTGAGCCATCTTGGACACCTTGGCCTTGACTGTGTCGGCGAGGGCCCGGGTGTTCTCGCGGATGCCTTGGAGCACGGGGAGGAGGCCAAAGGCGTCCGTGAGGGAGAGGACGGTGGAGGCGCGGGCGGTGGCGACGGCGGCGTCGATGGAGGCGGCGAGCTTGTCGGAGGCGGCGACGGGGGGGCGGATGTCGCCGTCGAAGGCGTTTCCGACGGCGTTGAGGGTGGCGATGTCGTCTTTGACGGTGGAGAGGGAGGCATTGATGGAGGCGAAGTCGCGGACCGCGATGGCAGCGGCGTCGCGAATCTCACCGACGGCGGCGGCGGCGGCGGCGGCGACCGCGAACAGGCAGACGGAGGAGAACTTCATTGTGAACATGGGTATGAAGTGTGTAAGAGAAGAGAGTTTAAGGGCGGAAGGAAGAGGGAGAGAGTGTGCGAGTGTGTTTGTGATAATGGCAGGCTTACACGAAGCTGGGATCCAGGACGGTATTTCTATTGCGACTCTTGCGTCCTCCGGCCTCGCCGCTTGGTGTTGCACACGAGCTGCTTCTTACAAGATGTTCCTGTACCATCGACTCATCACGGTCTAGGCTGTATCAATCCCCCCCGCACATGTAGATACGACATCTGCTGTGACTGACCTACCACTCACACCCGCAAGTCCGTGGGTTTGTACCATCCACCCGTTGCACGAGCTTTGGCAAACCATATGATAGAAAAGACGACGGTGGAGGGCTGGGCAACAAGACTGCTACCATCCCCTCACAATCAGAAGGCAACGACTGCCCTCGCACGCAGCCCAAGCGTTCTTGCTTCGGGCAGATGACCAAGGTCGTCGCGAATGGAGCCCCTTGCACGGCAGGCAAGCTGGAGTGAAGTGAAGCTGACGATGCAAGACCGGCACAGCAGAAGCACCAGGATTTGTAACCAGAACTGGGCATCCGTGCGTACATGGCGGCGACATTGGGCCAGGTGGAACGATGCCCAGCTTGACTGCGAACACGGCGGACTTGTGCAAGTGTCAGTGTAATGGCAATCAATGCTGCCGGCCATCCCATCGTTCCCAGCTTCAATCGACAGCGAGTGAGGATCGCGAGCCAAGATTGGGCATCAACGTTTCAGCTTCATGCACGAACATGTGGCGTGGCAGATCAGCAGCTGATAAGAGACACTGAGGTGATGATGATTAAATTTTGTCGTCTATTATTTATTACATGCCGTGTTTTAAACTTCCGTCGCTTATGCTAAAACCAAACAGATCGTGTATTTTGATTCCCAAAAAACAAAAAAAAAGACGACGCCGATTTTCGTTTGATGTCTCTCCTCTCGCATCATCGCTTCAACAACCACAGCTACCGACAGGCTCAAGGGTAGTCCTTCATGCCGGCCGACTTGCCGCTGCGGTCGCGGAGGTAGACGTACCTCGGATCATCACGAACCAGCGGTGGCAGGTCCTGATTGCCGTCGAGGCGCTCAAACGTGGACGAGCGCCTCCCCCAGATGTCCACGCCGTCGCGGACCGCGTCGGCGATGCGGTCGCGGTCGCGGTACTGGGCGCCGTTCATCCACTTGTGGGAGAAGCTGGCCATCTTGTTGAGGAACATGTCCATGGAGTCGAAGCAGCTGCTGCAGTGCCAGGAGGCGTTCCCGTACCGCGCCGACTCGCGCCAGCGGGACACAAAGTTGCCGCCTTGGCCGTCGCGGAGGTCGTTGGGGGCGAGGGTGCGGGCGCCGGGACCGTCGTAGAAGGTGGCCTGCGGGTGGTGCCACTCCGGGCCGACGCTGAGGAACTGGAAGGAGTAGTAGTAGAAGCGGGAGGCGAGGGTGAGGCGGCGGGGGAAGGCGCAGGCGCGGAGGACGCGGAGGGTCTCGGGGCGGGGGATCTCGTCGACGTCGGCGACGACGAGGACGTCGCCGAGGCGCGGGGCGCGGTCACCCCCGGATATCAGCTTGGGGAAGACTTGCTCGTAGCCGGCGTCGCGCTGGAGGCGCTCAAAGTCCCAGGTGCGGCGGGGACGGAAGCCGCTGGGGAACTCGAGCTCGTGGTGCAGCATCTTGTCGTGGTAGCGGGCGAAGCGGTGCCAGCTCTCCTTGGCGAGCATGGGCTTGGCGTGGCCGTGGAAGGTGGTGGGGGACTCGACGATGATGAAGAGGTCGACCTCGTCGTACAGGGCGTCGAGGCGGATCTCGAGCCAGTCGAGCTCCGTGTTGACCATGGTGATGTCGTAGATCTTGCGGCGGGCGGTGCCGTCGCCGCCGGACGGGTAGGGGGCGAAGCCGTGGGCGGCGCATAATGCGTGGCGCTCGGGGGAGTCGTGCAGGCTGCCGAGGGCGAGGAGGTCGTCGTCGGGGAAGAGGTAGAGGCGGCAGAGGACGAAGAGGACGCTGGCGATGATGGCGATGTAGGCGAGGGATCGGTATCGGTAGGGCTGTTTGGAGGAGGGGAGGAGAGAGAGGGAGGAGAGGGAGGAGATGGCCCGCAGGGAGAGGGCCATGATTTTGGGGGAGGGTGAAGAGGCAGTGAACAGACAGCGCGTTGAATCGAGGCAAGAAAGAAAGAATGAAGAAGGAAGCAATAAAGGAAGAAAAACATCCAGGTACAAGGGAGATACAAGATTTACATTAATTAATTAATTAACGAGGCCGGCTAGATTTTGTGTTGGGCTGGGTCAGACAAAACCTCTCTGCCCTGCCCCCTTTTGGTGGACGGACAATTGCTGCAGGTCGGCGTCATATGTTGATGGGACATGACCGGCCGGATAACAACAAGGCTGCCCCTCAGACTAGCTGCTGCCAATGCTAGTAATATTTAAAATTCATCCCATTGGTGAGCTGATCATTAGTTAAATTCTCGCAATATATTGGGCGTACGCGTCGGCCGCGTGAGCCGAAATGACGGACCGTCCGTTAGAGCCAAGAGTTGACAACCAAGACCAAGCAAGACAGGGTGGACGAATTGAATTCCAGTGACGCGGATAAGCACCTTGGCGTTAAAGAAAGCCACTGTGGCGCAAACGTATACCTCGACTTTTTCGTTTCTTTCTTTTTTTTTTTTTTTCCTTTCCCCCCTCGACATAACTACATAGCTTGTGTCCCCATGGCCTTGTAACTGCCTCATAGTAACGAGGAGGCTTCAAAGAGGCTGGCGTGCGGTGGATTTTCCGAATCGAACAAAGCGCATGCCGAAGTATCCGTTAGTGCAGCCTCGTCATCGAGGGGGCTGTGTTCGTAGGCAGAGATGGCCTGGTCGGGTAACGACAGTAGTTGATGAATGGGACGAATGCAGTGCTACCCTACCAGTCCAAGATAATGCACAAGGCCAGGTAGGCAGATCTCTGCCGTCGCCAGATTCTCCGGGGTCGGCTCTGCCCGCCTGGGGGACTTATCAACAGACAGGATCTCGAGTCGGTTATTGACTAGCAAACTCTGATGGGATCGGGAAAATGGAAAATTCAGCCCACTCAAAGCCACTTTCCCATGATCCATAGCCCAAGTGGAGTTGTTGCGGCGCCATTCTGACGCAGTTGACAGGGCTGTCGAGGCATTTTTGGAGGCCATCTCAAGCCACGTTTTATCTAGGTAGTTAGTTATTAGTAGGGTAGTACAGGGTGTTACAGTGATCTTTTCCACTGCGGCCCAGCGCTGGTACTGTCATTCGGGTTATTCAAATAGTCTTCACTCACACACCAGAGCGGATCGAGCCAAAAGAGAAAAGGAGGAAAAAGGCGAAAAAAGCGAAGAAAAAGAAATTCAAGAGCAAAGATGTAAAGGAAAAACAAACTTGCCTCAATCTTCACTGTCAACTTCAACTTGCCGCATCTCGCCGACTCCATCACCACCGACCAGCCCCCGGACACCCCCGATCCAGTCTTCCGCGCCGATCCGTCGCGGCACCGGCGGGGAGCCTCGCCGACTTCCCGCGCCAGCTTGATCCAGCTCAGCTCCCGCCAAGTAGTGTCCCTCCAACTTCGCCGTACTAGCATGACATGACATTCCCGGATCCTGGCCCCATACAGCGGGCGGTCCGGAGCCCATTCGCCGATCGCCAAACCCCGAGCACAGCATCCCACTTGTTATGGCTGACCCGGAAAAATGGAGCGTCATGTGCCCTGCCAATAACTACATGATAATGAAAAAAGCTGTCAACATTAAAATAACCTTGTTTGATGTATGTATCTTGTATAAATTAAACTCGCCAAGTTGGCCACTGATCTCTATTCACCTTGATACTTGACATCCAGAAACGCAGCGTCTTACACCCCATAGAGGTACCAGAGGTTGGCCTCACAATTTCATCATGGCCAGTCACTACATTTGTCGCCACTCACCAGCCTTGCTTCAACGAGCAGCAACCTCGTCCTGTCGCCTTGCCCCTTGCTTGCACACCCTTTCCGCGACCAGCCGTCGCGCTCTTCATAAGACAGCTGCCTCAGTAAATCGCAATGAGCTCACACGCGCCCTTCAGCGCTCAACCTCAAGCACGACAACCACCACAAGAGCCTCTCCTCAGATGCTGCGTCAGCCATATTCGACACAGGCTGCTGCGGTATCGCAAAACTCTCCCTCTATTGTTGCTGCGGCGGAACCACAACCAGTCGTCCATGACGTGTTCGAAAAGGTCACCGGCACCTGGCAGTACATCGTCGCGGATCCCGCCACGGCCGTGGCCGCCATCATCGACCCGGTGCTCGACTTTGACCCGGCCACAGGAGAGCTGAGTACGGAATCGGCGGACACGCTCCTCGCCATCATCAAGGAACATGGGTACAAGGTTGAACGGATCCTGGAGACGCACATCCACGCCGACCACGTCACCGCGGCCGCGTACCTGCAACACGCTCTACGCGACGCCCAAGGCGACGCGCCCAGCATCGGAATCGGCATGCGTATAGAGACGGTTCAAAAGTTGTTTCAAAACTTGTACGGAATTCCGGACGATGAGATCCAAGGCGCTCATCAATGTCTCTTCCAAGACGACGAGACCTTCCAGATCGGCCATCTCCAAGTGCAGGCCATCCACCTCCCCGGACACACCCCAGACCACTTGGGCTACAAGATTGGAGGTAAGCGCCCTGCTTAACAAGGTCATCACGTTCACGGCGGCTAACTCGCCCTCCCCTCCCCAGACAACGTCTTCTGCGGCGACTCCCTCTTCGCCGCGGACCTCGGCAGCGCCCGCTGCGACTTCCCCGGCGGCAGCGCCGCCGCCCTGTACGACTCCGGCCGCAAGCTGCTCGCCCTGCCCGAGCGCGTCCGGATCTGGGCCGGCCACGACTACCCGCCCGCCGAGCGCCGCGGCGGGCCCTTGCCGTGGCAGAGCGTCGGCGAGCATAGGCGGAGCAACCGGCACCTGATGGGGGGCGTGGCGCGGGAGGAATTTGTGGCGATGAGGGAGGCGAGGGACGCGACGCTGAAGGAGCCGAGGCTGCTGCATCAGTCGCTGCAGCTCAATGTGCGTGGCGGGAGGATGCCCAAGGTGGTGGCGGGACGGCGGATGATCAAGACCCCGATAAGAGCGGCCAAAGGCGGGTGGTAGGTGGCGGGCAGGGCGGTCATGTTTGTATTAGTAGCGAGGTTGTGAGGGTGCTATTCATGTCTCTATTCTCGAAGCGTTTTCTTTCCTCTTCATCTTCACATTTGCTTCATATTTTTGTGTATTTCATTTACAAGAAATTGAGAAGGGGTGTCATGAGCCATGTCGCTGCCTGCTTCTCCTCGTACAGGTCTTGATGCTAACAGCCGAGATCAATGTCACGTCTTTTCAGCAGCAACAATCAACCAACCCCAGTTCTTTCGCCCGTTCCTTCCACTCCGACCAGCTCCCGTCATAGAGCCTCGTCCTGACGCCGTACCCGCTCACCCGCAGCGCCAGCCACAGCACCGCCGCCGTCACGCCCGTGTTGCACGTCAAGATGGCGGGCCTGTCCTCGAGGACACCGGCATCCGCCAGTATGGCCCTCAGCGCCGACCAACCGAGCAGCTTCCCGCCGGCGGCGTCGACCAGGCACGCCACCGGCACGTTGAGCGCCCCCGGGATGTGGCCGCGCGCGAAGCGGTCCGCGCTTCGGGAGTCCAGGATCTGATACTCGCCGCCGCCACTGAGGACCAGATCTCGGAGCTCCTCGAACCCCATCATCCTCGTCGGGTCGGCGACCCGGTAGGTGGCGGGAGTGGCGTCCTCGGGAAGGGCCGCCGGGGGGCGGAGTCGTCGTCGGGGGTGGCCGTCCGCGACGTACTGCCGGAAGCTATTGAGGACCCGCACGTCGCCGAAGCCAAAGTGCGCGAGCGTCCAGGCGACCCGGGGCGCGCAGCGGATGCCGGCCTCAACCGTGTCGTACACGACGAGGGTGTCGTCGGCGCCGATGCCGAGCCGGTGCATGGCCGCGGCAAAGTCTCGGCAGGTCGGCAGCATGACCGGGTAGCCAGAAGCGGTGTTTCTGATCTCGTCCAGGTTAAGGAAGCTACAGGAGTCATGGCAAGATGGATGGCACAGGAATTAGCCAGCCAAGATTGGTCAGTGTCTGGCTGCCGTCACTTACACCGAGTTGGCGAGGTGACAACGCGCAAAAGACGCTGCATCAGCGTCTCGCCCGGCTGCGATTAAACGAAGCCGATTCTTCTTCTCCGGCGGTGTATTTAAAATGTCGTGCAGTTCTGCGGACGTTATGAGAATCGGGTCGGCTGTAACTAATGACGGGGGTGCCATTATGCCTGCACAACGACACAAGCTGGACAATGGATAATTACCTCCTCCTACACAGCGGAGTCTACTTGTGATTGCAAAGTAAATATAGCAACAGCGATCCTCCTGTAATCATGCACTGAATCATGCCATTTTCGGGACTTGGCGCCAGAGTCCGAGCCGCAGCTGTTCAATCGCCGATTGCTCTTAGACGACACTTGGCAGGGGATTCTATGGTATTGCGGAGCTATAATTGCCACGAGAAGCGACCGCGGGCCTCGCTGGCTGACGGGTTCGGCAGTTTCCAAGATTGTTTAACTCGTGACGATTCCGCCTTGTTCTTCTTCTTCCTTGATTTCAGTTACCTTGTACAGAGTCACCTTGTACGGCCAGAGACCCAGCAGCCGGAGACTTCAGTCGCAGAGCGCACCGAAACCTGGGCAGACTACTCACTCTTTGACCTACCAAGACGGACATCGCCTACAATGCAGCTCAAATCTGTCACCGGCTGCGTCACGCGAGCCTCCAGCCGCCACCGGCTCTTGACCAGCCATGAAGCCAAGACGAGGCTGACGGCAAAGAGGTGCCTCGCCACGACCTCCGCCGCACCCCCCGTGTCCACCACGACGCGCAGCCACCGCGTCGTCGTCGTCGGCGGCGGCTCGGCCGGCTCCAACGTGAGCCACCAGCTTCTCCGCTCCGGCCAGTTCCAGGCCGGCGACATCGCCGTCGTCGACCCCGCCGAGTGGCACCACTACCAGCCCGGCTGGACGCTCGTCGGCGGCGGCCTCGCCCGCAAGGACGACTTCCGCCTGCGCCTCGCCGACATCCACGACCCCAAGCTGACCGTCCACCGGGACCGCGTCGCCCGCTTCGAGCCGACGGAGAACCAGGTGGTGCTGCGCGGCGGCGACCGCCTCGCGTACGACCAGCTGGTCGTCTGCCCGGGCATCTCCACCAACTACGAGCAGATCCGCGGCCTGCCGGAGGCGCTCGCGGACCCGCGCTCGGGGGTGTCGTCGATATACAGCTACGACCACTGCGACAAGGTGTTTCCCGGCATCGAGCGGCTGCGCGCCGGCAGGGCCATCTTCACGCAGCCGGCGGGCATGCTCAAGTGCGCGGGGGCGCCGCAAAAGGCCATGTGGCTGGCGCTGGACTACTGGAAGAAGGCCGGGCTGTACAACTGCGGCGACGGGCCGATCCGCATCTCCTTCGCGACCGGGCTGCCGGTCATGTTCGGCGTGCCCAAGTACAGCGCCAAGCTGGCCGAGCTGGCCGAGGAGCGGGGCGTGGAGGCGCTCTTCCAGCACGACCTCGTCGAGGTCCGCAGCGGCTCCGAGGCCGTCTTCGCCCGCCCGGACGGGACGCGGGTGACGCGGCGGTTCGACCTGCTGCACGCGGCGCCCAAGATGGGCCCGCACCGGTTCGTGGCGGAGAGCCCGCTGGCGGACGCCTCGACGGGGCTGGTGGCCGTGGACCCGGGGACGCTGCGGCACGGGACGCACGGCAACGTGTGGGCGCTCGGGGACGCGGCGGACCTGCCGACGAGCAAGACGGCGGCGGCCATCACGGCGCAGGCTCCGGTGCTGGTTGCGAACCTGCTGGACGCGGTGAAGGGCCAGGCGCCGCGGGCCGCGTACGACGGGTACACGTCGTGCCCGCTCATCACCGAGTACGGCAAGGTGCTGCTGACCGAGTTCAAGTACGGGCCGGAGCCCAAGGAGACGTTCCAGCGGCTGCTGGGCGTGGACCAGATCAAGCCGCGGAGGGCGTTTTATCACCTCAAGAAGGACTTTTTCCCGTGGGTGTACCGCAAGTTCATGGTCAAGGGGGCGTGGGCTGGGCCAAAGGGATTCATTCGATGAGAGGTCTTTGAGGCTTGGGAGATATGATTTGGCATCCTCCTGCAAGTACCTGATTGTACAGCTTGCTTTCATACTATTCTTCCAACATGGCGGATGCATTGCTTGCCTATTAAACAACCATAAAGAGTGCAATAGAGTTGAGAGTGTTATAGACTGCAAAGTAGGCCTCAAGCCAAGCTTTGAATTTATTAATAGATTTTCAGAATCAGCCCATGGCAATTACTCGCGAGTCACTCAACTACCGGGCTTTGGTGGGCCGGGATGCGGCACCGCCGGGGACCGAAGCGGTACGTGGGGCAGCGCCCATAGTTAAGGTTAGATAGATATAGGGAGGGCTGTCCATGCTAAGAACTTGCTCTATCCACAACTCGAAGAAAAAGACAGACGTGATGTTTTTTCTTGCAGAATCATGGTTGCCATGAACGTGTGGCTGCCACTGTTATTGCGTCAAACTACCGACGACACTTAGCCTCCTCCGCCACCGCCGACGCTGCCGCCGCTTGCCGCCGGCCTCCCCCGAACTCGGACCGCCCATCACCATCGGCTGAGTTGCCGCCATGGCAGGCTCCGTCGCATGCACGGAATGTCGGCGATCGCACCTCAAGTGCGACCTCCAGCGACCCATCTGCGCGCGATGTGCCACGAACCGGCTCTCGTGCACATATCTCCCCTCGCGACGCGGGGGCCGACGAGTGCCCCGCGACCGGCAGCAGCAGACCGCCGGGCCGATCCCGACCCCGGCCTCGCCAGCACCCTGGGCGACCCCGACCCCGACCGCCCGCGACGCCGGCGCGAAAAGCAGTAACAACAGGCTACGGTCCCCAACAACCGCCGCCAGCATGAGCACCTTTGGCAGCAGCGGCTACTCCTCCGGCAACCTCAACAGTCATCACCGACCACCACCGCCCAACGACGGCAGCAGCACACCCCAGCAGCAGCAGCAGCCCTACGTCCCCGAGGCCCGTCTCGTCCACCTCTACTACGCCCACTTCCACCCCGCGCACCCGATCCTCGTCCCCGCGCCTTCTTACCACCGCCAGCGGTACCCCGACTACCTGCACCAGGTCGTCCGCTTCATCGGCAGCCACTACTCCAAGGTGCTCTCCGGCGACGACTTCCTCGCCCAGACGACGCTGCTCCTCAGCCGGGACGACCGCTCGCCGGCCATGGTGCAGGCGCTGCTGCTCTTCTCCATCATCATGTCCGCGCGCAACAGCCGGCGCGAGGCCGTGGCGGCCCTGGCACGTGCTGTCGGCCTCGCCCTGGACCTGGGCATGCACCGGGCCGACTTTGCCACGCGGGCCGCCGCGGATGGTGACGGTGGCGCGTTGCTTGTGGAGAGCTTGCGGCGGACCTGGTGGGAGCTGTTCATCTGGGAAATCTACCTCGCCCTGCCGGATGGCAAGTTCACCTCGCTCCGGTGCAGCGACGTCGTCAGCGAAGCGTACCTGCCGTGCGAGGAGGCCGTGTACAACGCCATGTCGTCGCCCGATGCGTCGCCAATGACAATAGCATCGTCTTCCACACAGCCGCAGACGTTCTCGGCCTTTCGGGCACGCCTGTTCAGTTCCGATGGCGGCGACTCGGACCACGACGACGGCGGCGGCGGCGGCGACAACAGCAGCGACGTGCAACAGCAAGCACGGGCGACTCACGGCTCGTCGTTGCAGTTCTCCTCATACAGCTACCGCATCGAGGCCTTTTACATCCTCGCCCGCGTCATGGTCCTCAACACACTGCAGGAGACGCACCCGGACCACCTGCAGAGCGTCGTCAACATGATCGTCAGCTGGGGCCACCTCCTCCCCGCCCGCAAGGTCGACGTCGTCGACATGTACGGCAACATTGACGAGATGCTCTTCCAGGCGCAGTTCACCGTCCACCACGCCTCCGCGCTGCTGCACGTGCCCCGTAGCAACCTGCGCCCGCGCTTTCCCACCGCCCCCGGTAGCACCGTCTGCCCGGAGACCCCCGTGCGGCTGTCCCCCTCGCTGACCCGCCACATCCACGACGTCAAGGCCATCGAGGCCGCCAAGGAGCTGTCCAACCTGCTGTCGGTGCACTCCCGGCCCCAAGGGTACAGCCCGGCCATGGTGCCGGGGGCCGTGCTGGCGGGACTGGTGCAGATGGCGGCGGCGCAGGCCCACGCGTCCGAGTGCTTCGAGCACCACCAGAACCGCGCCGTGCTGGTGCTGGCCACCCTGACTATCCTCCGGAGGCAGTGGTCGACGGCGCGCGAGGCTTACGCGCACATCAAGGCCGTGGCCGCGGAGAACATGGCGCCGGCCGTGTTTGCTGCCGCTGCTGCTGCTGCTGCTGCTGCTTCTGGTGCCTCGGCGTCTCCGAGCGTGGTCGGCGGCGCGGTTCCGCTGCCGCAGGCCGAGGCGTACGGTGCTTCGGAGGGGCGGCTGTTTGAGGATGCGAGCACGAGCGCCGAGTTTCACGCGAGCGCGATGGAGACGGCCATGAGTACGGGCAACATGGACCACATCGATCGCATCTTCATGGCCGGGCTCTTGTCGCCTCACATCGACCAAACATGCGGCGAGCCGTTGGCGCTGAGTCACTTTGCCGACTTTGAGTAGCAGGGAAGCGAGACAACCCGGGCATCCATCCGCTTGTCACCAATTTTATTGTATGAATACACTTGTATCAATAGAGTTCTTCTCGTCTTATCAAGAGAATTCAACTGCCTCCCTCACCTGGTGACTAGCTGCGTGCAGGTGCATATCTTGTAGTCCTGGACAGAGTGGCATTCATTGAAGGACCTAGCAATACTCGCACATCTAAAAAGAAAAAAATCATGTTTTTTACAGCCATCGGATTAAGACGAGTTCATTCTAAAGTCAGGGCTAAATGACCACATTTTAAGTAGGTCAAAGCCCGATCGGTCTACTACTTCGGCGTCTAAACGCGGTGGGACTGGCCCGATCACATCCCTTATTAAACACGACCTCTGAGTGATTCACCACCATCTATCTTCCCACATTACATTGCCAATAAACCATTCATCGTTTCGGAAGCTGTCTCAATCCTAGCCTTCTTCTTCTTCTTCGTCCTTCCTCCCTCCCGCCAGCCGAACCACATCCTCTCCTCACCACCCACGCTCACACAGTCATCATGCCGTGGTGGTCCCGACTCGCAAGTCCCATATACAAAAACACCGGCTCCGTGGCGCGCGACCACCTCGCCTCCGAGCGCACCTACCTCGCCTGGACCCGGACCGGCCTCGGCTTCGTCGCGCTCGGCATGGGCGTCGAGCGCTTCTCCCGCTTCGAGGCCGTCGCGCTCCGCGGCGAGCCCGAGCCCGCGGACAAGAAGAGCGAGGAGGAGACCGGCTCGCGGCTGCTCGTGGGGACGCTCCTGACGCTCGGCACGGGATGCATGGTGTACGCCACCAGGAGATACTTTTCGGTCATGCGGTCCCTGGAAGGGGGCGAGTTCCGCCCGGCGTACCAGGGCGTCGCGGCGATGGGCGCGTTGCTGGGTGCGCTGGGCGGCGGCGTGTCGACGAGGATGACGGGGCCGTGGCTTGAAAGCAAGGATGCCACCAAGGAGTGATTAATTGAATCTTTTAGAGACTTTTGTATTGCATTGCATTGCATTGCATTGCATTGATTGTGGTGAGATTTCTTGACAGGCTGCCCGACATCAGTTATCAGTACATAGACGGAGAAACTAGGCGAGAGAGCACTTGCACTTTGCCAGACTACCCTACAAATATCAGCTCAAAAATTCCCCGGCATCTTCACCGGCAGCGACAACATCGTCACCCCGCTCCCCGTCTTCGTCTCCGCCAACTTCCCACCCCGTACGTTCGTCTGCAGCGCCGGATGCAGCAACCTCGGCTCCCCCAGCCCCTTATCACGCCCCTCGCGCCACCTCACAAACTCCTCCAGCCCCGTGCCCTCCTTCACATGCTTGTTCCTCGCCCGCTGCTCCTCCACCGTCGCCCACGGCCGCGGCTCCCTCCCGCTCCCGGCCGGCGGGTAGTCGTGGCCCGCGTACAGCCTGCACGTCGGCGGCAGCGCCAGCAGCGCCGCCGCCGAGCCAAACAGCGTCGCCGCGTCGCCGTCCGGGAAGTCGCACCGCGCGGTGCCCACGTCTGGCAGGAACAGAGAGTCTCCGACGAACACGTGCGCGTCGCCGACGCGGTACCCGCTGTGGTCCGGCGTGTGCCCGGGGAGGTGCAGCGCGACCGCGGGGAGGCGCCCGATGAGGAAGGGCTCGTCGTCGGCGAAGAGACGCTCAAAGGCGGCGTCCAGGTCCGCGCGCGGCACGTGGTAGGCGGCGGCGAAGCGCTCCTGCACGCCGCGGATGCGGTGGCCGGTCGCCGTGGCCGGTGGTGCGCTGCCGCCTTGGGTGCGGTGCAGCTGCCGCTGGAGGTAGCCGGCGGCGGTGAGGTGGTCGGCGTGGGCGTGCGTCTCGAGGAGGAGGTCGACGACGTAGTTGTGCTCCCGGACGATGCGGAGGAGCGAGTCGGCAGAGGCGGTGGACAGCGTGAGTGTGGAAGGGTCAAAGTCGAGGACGGGGTCGATGATGGCGGCGCGCTTGGTCTCCGGGCAGGCGACGATGTACTGCCACGTCGCCGTCACCTTTTCGAAGACGGGGTGTACGATGGGCTCGAGAGACATTATGAGGGATCGAGAAGTAAGGAAGATTTTGTAGATTGTTATTTGATAAAATCAAGAGCATCAAAAGGCCGGCCGTGGGAATGATATATATATGTGCATCCGTCTGACTGTTGGTAGGATCAGTCAAATGTAGTGCAACGTCATGATTACACTCAGGCTGGAATTAAATTTCAGCCCTCTGAGAATTCAGTAGACGGAAAGCTGCGAGTGGTTGAAATCCTCACATTTGGAGGCGGCAAAGTGCAAAACGTCGCCGACGCCCGGTTCTGGAAATCCGAGGCGTTAGAGTCTCGCGCCACCTCGCCGAGCTGCTCACGCGCCAGATCACATCTCGCCGAAGTTCCCACCAACCTCGGCGGATTCGGCCGGACCAAAGCATATCCAGTCCAAAGTGCAAAGAGCTGCTTGCTTTTCTTGGGAAATTAATGATGACGATACACTTGATGAAAAGCTGATGAAGCAAGCTCGAGACAGTCCGCACCAACTGGTGCGTGTTGTGATGATATTCACCTATCTACAAGAGACTCCTTTACTAGTCTCCCTGGCCTCGTACGCGCGCAATATGCGTGATACGCTCGAGCATCATTTTCAATAAAAATGTATTTTCGCTTGTCCTTTTCGCGTCCGTTGGAGAGCCGCACTGTGGTCATCAGTGGCTCCACGCAGAACGCATCAATATGAACCAACTCCAATCATGTATAAGCGGCGACGGCGACGGGCATGGGGGTATCGTTGAGATATGTATCCGTTATGCATGCCCAAAACAAAAGAGAAAACCAAAGGAGAAGAGGTTAAATGCAGTCGCATGCCAAATGTCGGTCTGCCATGCCACTGCTGAACCCAAAACAAAAAAGAAAAACGTACATGATCAGTATCGGTTGATCATGGGTCTACCCGTCGCCGTGCGCCTGACTTTTCGTCGTAAAATGCATGCATGCATGTATCCAGTGTAACTTTTTGTTGAAAAAGACACCGACTCCTATTTTTGTAATAAGAAGAGGGGGAGTCACCAGGTCTGTATATAGAGACAACAGACAAGGTAGGGGGCCCAGAAACAAGAAAACAAAACAAATGTATATGCAGGAAAAATGTGCGCTGACAAAAGACTGCTCGGCAGCATTTTCAGCATCACTCCATCTATGCGGCAGTCTCGGCTTGAATCGCAGCGGGAGCCTCAGCTTCAGCAACAGCCTCGGCCTCCACAGTAACTGGAACATCGAGGCCATCGACCTTGAGATCCTTGAAGAGCTCGAAGATGGTGGTGTTGTCGTGGAAATCGTTATTCACAATGTTGAGGAGGTACCAGTTGTCCATCACATTCTCAACAAGAACGCGGCTGGGCGACTTGGCATCGAAGCAGTGAGCCCAGTCGACACCTAGACGGAAAGCCTCGTCACGCCAAGCTAGGAAGCTGATGCTTTCCACAATAGTCGGCTGGACGATCTCCTTTCCAGGGAACACACCCCAGGTAACAGCGTTAGGGCCATCAGAGGGAGCGTTGGTCTTCAGATTGCCATCCTTGGTAACGGCGTAGTAAGTCAGGGAAGGGTTGGCGTCGATGAGACGGATGACTTGGTCCACAATCTCAGGGGAGACTAGCAGCTCAATGTATCCTTTTTGGTAAACATAACCGTTGGCAGGTCCCCAACCATGGACGGGGTGAGATGACTTGACACCATCAACGGCTGGTTGGGAATTGATGGTCAAGAAACCGCGCTGGTTGAGCTCAATCAGGGCAGGCTTGATGGAGTCGGCTTCACTAGTAAGAGGAGCTTCACTCCAGGGTAGAGAGTCGATGTCCTGGTTCAAGTAACGGACAAAGGTGTTGGCAATGTCGCGTAGCGACTTGGGTTCACCCCACTTCAGACGGTTGGCCTCGTTTGTGCCGGTGAGACCAATGCCGTAGGCGTCAAGCTCGCCAAACGCAGGAGAGCGGGAATCACCCCAGCGGCCGTTGGGGAACTCATCCCAGTCTTGGGTGCGGAGGACATAGGATTTGTTTCTGTTGCGCCAGAAGATGGGGCGGACGTCTTCGTCACGGCGACCAAAGCCCTTGGAGGGCTTCCAAGGAAGCGCCTGCTGCAGAGGTCGCTCAGCTGAGGGAGTCCAGCTGAGCTCCTCGAGGACCATGCGAGTGGCCTGGGCCAGATTCATCGTGTAGAAGTGCATGTGGTGGATGCCCGCGGCCATGAGCTTGCGGCACATCTCGACGACAAGCTTCTTGCCAACCTCACGGACAGAAACATCGTCGTTCTTGACGGGCTCAAGCAGGTCCAGCCATTTCTGAGGAATGTTGCACCCAGTGTGCTTGCAGCGGCGGAGGAAGCTGGCGTAGGTGGCAATTGGCATAATGCCGGGAAGAATGGGGACAGTAATGCCAGCGGCGCGAACCTTGCCAACCCAGCGAATGAAGTTGTCAACATCGTAAAACATTTGAGTGACAATGAAGGTGCCGCCGAGGTCAACCTTGTACTTGAGATGCTCAATCAGCTCATCCTCATCGTCATTGTCGTCGCAGCCTTCAGGGTAGCCAGCAACACCAATGTCAAAGTGATCACCATAAGTGGCACGAATGTGTTTGACAAGATCACAAGCATACTGGAAGCCGTCTTCGGTGGCAGTCCACTTCTCTTGGGCACGAGGGGGATCACCGCGCAGGGCGAGAATGTTGGTGCAGCCAGCCTTGTAGGCCTTGTGGAGAGCATCGTTGACCTTTTCCATGCCCATGTCTGTGCAAGTCAAGTGCATGCAGGTCTCGAGACCATACACGGCCTGGGCTTGAAGGACCATCTCACAGGTAAGCTCGGCAACACGTCCGCCAGCGCCCCATGTGATGTCGATGAATTGAGGGCCGAAGTTGTACATGCGGTCCATACGGTCGTAGAGATTCTGGACACCCTGGGCGGTCTTGGGCGGGAAGTATTCAAAGGAAAACGAAGGCTTGCCAGACCTTTTGGTCTCGGCAAGAAGATCTTTGACGTGCATGGTGACTGGGTTTGAATGTAGGAGGGACAATGGAGGTTGGGACAGAGGTCGAGTCGAACAAAGAGCGGTGGATAGGTCGTACAGAGTATGCTGATCGACGAGTCGAGTTGCCAGGAAATTAAAATTTGACAGTGAGAGTTTGGACTAAATTATGCCAGTAACCCTTGGTAAAAAGAATTAGCATCCAAATAGGGAGGGAGGCTTGGTGGGAGGAAAGTTTGGCACAGACGCTCCAAGGAACGCGGGGAGGAATTGACTCACTGTACAGCGACGACAAGACAAGACAAACAGCAGCGGAACAGGAACCCAGTGAAGGGGCCTATGAGGAACACCAGTTCAAACCTCCTACCGACCGTTTTTGAGGGTTACAGGCCGGGCGAAGTGAAATGAGGAAGAGAGCTAAAAGGAAGAGATGGAAGAGAGTCAAAAACGGAGAATCGGCGGGCAGTCGGAGCAAAGAAAGATATGGGGATGCACCTGGGCGGGTCAAGGCTGGTCTGGTCTGCCCCTCATTATCCCTCCATCCCTCCCTCCAGTGTGCCGCTGTCGAACTATGTACCTTGGTACCTAGTTACAGGATAATTTTTTTCTGCCAACTAACGCATTGCAAGATGTAAGAGCAAAGTGCCCCGCGTCGGACCGCACACGTAAATTTGATAGGTTATTAACTCACCAGTTAACTGCCTCAAGTGTCGGCGCTCAAGATGGCGTCCAAAAGTACTGAGCCCTGTGTGCGGGCGTTCTCTCGAGAACCAGTTCTTCCATTTGGCCTGGGTACTTGATCTATTGGATGCATTCAGGTACGACGAAAAGCCGCCAAGACGACGAACGACGTTGTTCTTCTTTTTTCCGTACCTGGCTTCAGACAGTTGTCCGGATGCCAAGAGACCAATCTACCATTGTTTGCGAGCCGCATCACAGCGGTCACTGTCGAACCCCTCAGAAGTACCCCAGGCTGGTTCCCCCCTCCAACCTCCTTGATGATGAGGGGTCTAGCAACCCACCAAACAGTTTGTTGGGGCGTCTTGTCCGCCCAGCCTACCTACGTATGTGCAGTGCAGCCTCGTACACGACGAAATGGAGGCTTCCAGCGATTGTCACCCGAGCATCATTTCCTACAACTGAAAACTTGCTTCATCATGCAGGGAGCCTGGTACTATACAACACAACCACATCACGCATCATAAATCATAGCGGTAGGTAACTATATAACGCAAAAGATCCGTCTCTACCTACATAGGTAGGTACTAATGTACCTACTAGGTACCCATTTGCATCCACTCCCACAGCCAGCCTGCATGTACCGACGGCCCGGCGAATGGGAGCTGCTCCCTGCAATTGCGCAATCCATGGGCCTTGCTCCATTTCCCAGCGCCTGAACAGCTAGCTTGTGAACTCCCAAATCTCCTCTAACCTTAGAATGTCCTTGATGGAAGTGCTGGTGCTGCTGGGTATCTCTATCAGCGAGAAGCTGCCGCCCTCAGCAAGGGTTGAAGAAAGCACAGGGCAGTACGGATACATGCACGTATAATTCTCCGACCAGCATCCCTCACCAACGTCTTCGCCCGATTCTGCGCCTCCAGCCCTTCCACAGATGCTCAAGTGATCATGGAATCCGTCACCGCCATCTGAAGTCACTCAACTGCTCTCGGCCTCGAACAAAATTAATATAACCCGCAGCGACTGTGCTGCACCGTGCATTCCCCAGGAGTGGTTGGAGCTTGTGTCCTGCAGGCCCGGCTTCATATTCAAGTTGCAGGCATGGCATCCATTCACCTTCACTGGCCGAAGGCTGCAGGAGCCTCAACCGTAGTATGAGGCTGTTGCGCCTGCAACATTACAAGCCCAGCGAGGCTGAGGCTCAAGTACACCACTTCCAGGTCAGCGCCTCGCAGAAAAACACAACGAAAAAAGTGGCATGGGAGGCCTCGTATTCATATTCCTCATTGATTCAACACTCTACTAGTATACAATTTACCTAGCCCTGATACATCATCACGCACCCTCTTCACCAGCTGCCTTGATTGCCAGTGGTGGCGCGCCACGCAGTCGTCTCCAGCGATTGCTCGTTGCAACAATATTTCTATCAAATAGAAACCACCACCGTTGGAAGAAGACCTGTCCGACCTCCCAGTATTCTGGGTCATATGGATCCTCTCCGTAAATCCGAACACCCCCCGAGCTATCCTCAATGTCGTACGCCAGATTCGCCAACCCCAGCGGCCCAGCCGCGCTCGGCGGTCGTGACCGTTCCGGGAGAGAAAATATCTGAATCACCTTATCCCGCACGCTTGGCCAGGGCAAGAAATCCAAGAACGGATGGTGAGGCATCAGAACCTGCGTCGCTGTCGGCTGCCAGGTCGGGGGTAGCTGGTTGGCGGGCGTGCCGCCCCCTTTGGCGAATGGAGACTGTGAGGTCAGGCTCCAGACGTCGTCGGGCGAGCCAAGACGCTCGGCTATACGCATCATCCCTTTGATAAGCGACAGCTCATAGACGGGCAAGAGATAGCTATCAGAGAGACCGTCGGAATTGACGCTTCTCGGGCTGGTGCCGAAGGATGGTGGTGAGCTGGTGTTTGACGATGTAAACAGCTCCAAAGAAGAAGAATCCCCAATTGAAGCGAAAGATGAAGGTAATGATATCCACTCGCTGTTCGTTTGTGCGAAATTTGGTTCGTTTTCTGAGTTTAGAAGCAGCGGTGTCATCGACATGTTCAGCGAACTGGGCCAGCCATTGTCAATGACATCTATCCCGCCAAAGTCTAACGGCTCAGGGTCGCAGTCTACACCAGGCTGTGGTTCTCCCTGCAAGGCATCCGTTTCCAAAATTTCCACGGCTTCATCGTCGGGCTCGTCCTGCGATTGTTGTTGAAGCCGCCGTTGTCGCTTCTTCTCGCCTGCTCATTGTTAGTTCACGTTGGGTAGTGAGTGGCGGCAATCTTACGGTATCGCCGTTGTGCCAGCACATTTAAAACTCGTTTTCTCTCTGCGGCGTCGTCTTCAATCTCTGGCACATCCAACTGCGGCGGCGCTTTATATACTCGCTGTCGTGAGCGAGGTTGGCCACTCTGATGACTGCTGGCGCTCATGCTCCAGGCAGGTGTGTGGCAATGAGGGGGACACAGGTCAAATTCTTGGAGCGGATTGTATTCAAATACCAAAGAAGTCGTATTCTTCAGGTCGTCTTTATGAGAACAAAATAGGAGAGAATCAGAAAAGAGAAAATGAATGATGAATACGTAGACTGGGCAGCTCGGCAAGTTGCTGGCTCAGCTCCCCACTCGGCATAACGCTTAGAGACCATGTGCGAACTCGTACTGTGCAAGCCTTACGGATATCAGGTACTTATAACCTTATACCAAAACTGTGATATTCAATGTAGTTTTAATCAAATGTGAGCCGCAACACAGTGCGCAACACCTCTCAACCCGCCGTTGGTTGATGAGGCTAGCAAAACAAGCAAGTACATAGACTTACACAGCCTGAGTCACATGCTGATTTGGAACTGTGCGATTTGGGATTATAGAACGATGATGGGTCTTAATTTCGTCTCTTCTTCTTTCATTCTAGCTTCTTTTTTCTTGGGCTTGCAGCGGGCTGAAGGTGTTGTGAACGTCGCGCAAAAATGAGAGTCGTTGATGAGTGTGATTATTCCCGTGTTTAGACTAACCTCGCCACCAGCTTGCTCACCAATGTCAATACTTGTTTCCATGAGGAAGAAGAGGCACCGTGATTGAATGTCCCGCAAGTCGACCGTATGACTTTCACTTAAGTGGCTGCCGCTAATACTCGAGGCTCGCGGTGTTACCATCAGCCTGCCAGACCATCTCGCTCTCCAGCGGCCAGGTCGCCGTCATTATCAGCGCCGCAGGGGCCTCGATACTGACGGGGGCGGTCTGCGCGCCTACTCAGGAGACCTCAAAGAAGATATATGCCTGGTATTTGTTTGTTGCGTTGGATCAAGGACCAAGGAGTTCTGCGGCGATGGTATTTACGAGTTTTGAATCGCCATGCCACATACGAAAGCGTGAATGGCTTGTAATAAGTGGTGTTGACCATGCGAGCATTATACTTTTATTATTGCTAAACTGGGCATGGCTTGTCTTTCCAGCAGCGCGAGAGAGAATGTTGTTGCAAACAAAGTAGTATATATCGTGGACAAAGTCGTTCCATGGGAACGGTTGTCAATGCCCCCGTCCTTGGAACCGATTACAGCGCAAAGACTTCTTGCGAAGGTCTTGGAACATAAGCCGCCGTATATATATTTTTTTGAAAAAAAAAATCTAAAAGAAAGAAGCGACAATTTTGATTTTTCCATTTTATGAAACAGTCTGTACGATGTCTGCTGGAAGATACGAGGAAAACTTAGTGGGTACTCGGAATTTCCGTGTCGCGTCTCCAAATTTATCGATATTCTACGAAACCGTGCTGACCTGCGCAACCTCGCCATCGTCACGCAACATCTCGCAGTTCGTGCAACGTCGCAGCTCTAATAACCCCCCATCCCCCAGCTCCTGGCGGCATCGAATTTTTCACGAATCACACACTTGACAAGTCTGCAATAAACACCCGCATCGATCACGCTTGCGCGCCAGCCCATGCGGCGCTCGTGCTCAACATGCTGTTTCCCGAGGAGGACGCGGCGCAGCTAAAGACTTGGATTGTCAAGCGCATCGAGAACACGTACGTGCTACTCGTGCTCTCCTACTGGCTGTTCTGTACCTGTCCTGGTAATGAACCGCATTCACTAACGTGGCCGTAGATCCGATGCCGACTCCGACGTGCTTGCAGACTACGTCATTGCTTTGTTGAAGCATGATGGCGACCAAGCCTCTATTCGCAAGCTTTGCGAGGAAGAAATTCCGGATTTCTTGACTGAGGGTTCGTCTCGGGTCAGCCGACAGCCAACGCCGCCTCGCAAGCTAACAGCTCATGGTTTACTGCAGATCCGAAAACCTTCCTCGACGATGTCTTCCAGGCTATTGCGCATAAATCATACATGCCCGGTGCCCCCCCGGCCCCAAAGCTGTCCTCCGCAAGCGAATCCAACAAATCTCCGGTGAATCTACCACCGAAACCAGCAAACTCGAGAAAACGCGGCTTCGACGACAGTGGAGAGGCACACGACTATAGTGACCCCCAACAGTACGGCGAGCGAGCGTATAAACAGCCTCGACGAGGCGGTCGTCATAACGATGGCTTTTCTGGGTACACTTCGCCAATGGACATGAACGGGGTGCCGCCTTTTGGCAACCCTCCCCCACCTACAAACCCAATGGAGGCCATAATGGCGCTGCAGGCCATGGGATTGTCGTTCCCTACTATGCCAGACTTCGCCGGTCATGGGCAGGGCAGCAGGCAACGCAAGCGTCGACGATGCAGAGACTTTGACAACAAAGGTTTCTGCTCACGCGGAAGTGCGTGTGTGTATGATCATAGCCAAGAACCAGATGCATCAGGAGGTAAGCAACCGATGGCATGTTAGTCTAGAGACTGCCCACTGACAAGGATCCTAGCCTTCAGTATGGGCAATGGTTACATGGATATGGATATGGCGGATATGGCACAGTTCATGTCAAGCGGGCCACAGTTCATGGGCGAGCCGCCTCGCAGCGGACGAGGTAACCGAGGTGGGAAAAAGAACCGAGGGGGCAAAGGCTTCAGAGGGGGCAAAGCAGCCTTCTCGGCAGACGGGCCCGTGAATGATCGGTCAAAATCCACCATTGTGGTTGAAAACATTCCCGAGGAAAGTTTTTCTGAAGATCAAGTGCGCGACTTCTTCACACAGTTTGGCACTATTCAAGATGTTTCGATGCAGCCTTACAAGCATCTCGCCATTGTCAAATACAGTAGCTGGGATGAAGCAAGCGCTGCCTACAGGTCTCCTAAAGTCATATTCGACAACCGATTCGTCAAGGTATTTTGGTACAAAGACGAAATGGAAAACCCGAATCAACGTGGTCCTAGGCCCGGTATGAAGGGAGCTAGAGAAGACCACAATGGAGGACAGGACCTTGAGCAGACCCAGGAATTGGACCCAGAAGAGTTCCAAAGGCGGCAGGAGGAAGCACAAAGGCTATACCAAGAGAGGGAAAGCAAACGATCCGAGCTGGAAGTGAAGCGCCAAGAGCTTGAAAAACAACAGCAGGAGTTGTTAGCAAAGCATCGTGCCGAGACGGAAAAGCTACAGGCGAAGTTGCTAGCCAAATCTAGCGGCGCAAGCGACGAAAATGGCACACCGGCAGGGTCGGCGGACATGCTGCGCGCGAAGCTCGCACTTCTTGAACAAGAGGCCAAAATTCTGGGCATCGATCCAGAAAACCCAAACGCCGAGGATAGTGGAAGTTTCCGTGGGGGCTATAGAGGGAGGGGGTATCGCGGCCGCGGTGCGTTCGCCAGGGGCGGATATGCACCGCGTGGCCGAGGGTCCTACAGAGGAAACGGCGCGCGGCATGCTGCCTATGCGCAGTTCTCGATAGACAACAGGCCTAAGAAGGTTGCCATTACCGGCGTTGATTTAACGCCCACGGAGAAGGATGAGGCTCTGCGCCATTTCCTGATCGTAAGTTTCGTGGAATCTCGCCGATACATGTATCAAGAATCAGCTAACATGTAGGATTTCAGAGTAATGGCGAGTTCGAGTCCGTCGAGACCGGCGCCGAGAAGACGACGGTATCGTTCCCGGATCGCAAGACGGCAGAGAAGTTCTACTTTTCCTTACAAGGCAAGGAGTTGCCAGGCGTTTCCGGTACTTTGGAAGTGTCTTGGGTCAACACGCCGCTCCCGCCCGTGCCCGCCAGTGGCCCATCCTCATCGTCAACCGGCCCCTCGGCAAATGACAAAGCTGTCGCTGAACCTGCCGATGAAGACTTTGTTAACCTGGGAGACGCCGGGGAAGACTATACAGCTACGGGTGCTGCACGGCAAGAGGAGCCAAGGCGAGAGGTGAACATGGACTATGAAATGCCAGACGAGGAGGCATGGTAGTCTCGTGCGGGCAAATCTGGAGAAGGGAGACTTGGGTCTCAAGTTTCTCCTAGTAAAGGAGGCTGATGGATGTCTCGGTTTTGTGTACATGAGCTTACCAAGGGAAACATGCGAACGGAGTTTCAATGGTTTATAATAAGTTGGGTGGGTATAGACGGTAGCAAGGATGGCGCTTGAATATATATTGAGATCAAGTACAATACGTTTGGGGACATTGATGGATGTGGTTTGAGCGCAGCAGCATGCCCAGGGCACGTCTTGTAAGGTTCCTAATGCATTTGTAGTGGTGATTCACAATGGTATATGCTATGGAGCCAGAGGAGGTAGGTATGGAAAAAGTAACTTAGCATTGTCGGGCTTTTGTGACTGGCTTGGTTGAATATGGCTGCGATTAATACTGATAGGTAGCCTTAAACAGGCGTGGGGGCCAATGAGCGGCTGGATTCAGAGGGGAGTGGCGGGCAGAGCGATGACGATTTGGCATTGCTGCCACTGAGAGGAGAGCAGGGTTGGTGCCCTCCACGTTACAACCGCTTGTCGCTGAATTGCTGGCAGGCAAAAAAGTGTTGTTGGCCACCGACTGGCTGAGCTTTTGGAGGGGCAGCTGGCCGGCTGTGGTGGGGTTACCTCGACAAAGCTCTTGCTGCCCCACCTTCCAAAACTGAAGCAGCCAGAGGGCTTTGCCGCTTGACTGTGGCTTCAGCTTGTAGTAGCAGCCGGCCAGCCAGCAAACCACTGGACGAGCTCGACTGCCTGGGGCATCAGGCATTGATCTGCTTGGGGAGCTCCCGCAGAAATTCCAGCATGTGGTGCTCGGCCAAAGAAAATTTATCGCTCATTTTGCCTTGGGGTTGGCCCAACCGGGCCAGCTTGTGTTTCCTCTTTTTTTGTGGGCGCTCTGTGTCGTCCCGCCCTTGGATTGGTTGCATGCTGGGAGCTGCTTACGCTTGCGCCAAAATGGACCGCACAAGCTGGCGGGGTGTTGGAAAATGCTTCACCAGGGTTGAAAAAAAAAAAGCTGCGAGTGAGGATAAGTAGAGTGTAGTACAAAACGCCTTTATTTCACCCCCGAAGTCATGAAATTTGGCTGTGATTCAATGTACAGCATGAGTCAGTCCGACCAGTCATCGAGTGACTCCTGTCGCTTACCAAGCTGTCACAGCGAAAGCCATGGAAGTACAAGCTTTCCGGCGAGCAACCCTATACCTAGGTACCGAACCAGAGAAACCGGGCTTCTCAACGCTATCTCCGTGCCAGTTTGGCACTTTCCTATAATCACGTAGCAATCTGGCAGCAAGGAAAAAAACAAGCCCACTTGCTCTTGCTCGTCTCTTTCTCTCTTTTTTAGTGGGTGGCGGCACCTGTGTTTGGCTGTCGACTCCTCGCCCCTCCCACCTCTCACGCTTTCTCCCACTTCTTCGTCCGTCGCCTAAGAAACTCGCCTTCCCCTCCACTATTTTTCACCTCTTCACCTTTTCATCCTCTCCCAACCCCCCTCCGATTACAACAAGGGACGCTCAAAGAGTGGCAGTGATCTGGTCGCTGTCTCTCCCATCGTCGCTTTTGAGTCGCTTTCTCCTATAAAAGAGTCCTTCTACCCAAGAAGCTTCGTCATCGAAACGTAGCCTTCTTCCACTGCGCGGGGTCAAAATCTTCAACCCCGCTTTACCCTTTCACACCACCAAATTTTTATAGGCAAGCTCAGCTTCCAAAACCGCAGCCATGGTTAAGTAAGTAATCCTTGTCGTGCTTTCGGTTTCGTGTGTTGGATGTCTGGAGTCTTCAGATGTAATTTTAGTGCCCGTTGTGCTCGCATTGCGGACGGCAGTGGCGCTGGAGGCATCAAACGGCAAAAACACCAAGGCGAAAAAAATCAACCTCTAGTCCACTGCGGCCACAAGCCTCGAGCCTTTGGCTTCAACGGGCGCTTTTGGCCAAAAATAGCATTGCTAACAATGCTCTCCTCCCTGCAGTTTCACCGTCGACGAGGTCCGGGCCCTCATGGACAAGCCCTCCAACGTCCGTAACATGTCCGTCATTGCCCACGTCGATCACGGCAAGTCTACCCTTACCGATTCCCTTCTCGCCAAGGCCGGTATCATCTCCACCGCTAAGGCTGGTGATGCCCGTGCCACCGACACCCGTGCCGACGAGCAGGAGCGTGGTATTACCATCAAGTCCACTGCCATCTCCCTGTACGGTCATCTCGAAGACCCCGAGGACATTAAGGACATTGTTGGCCAGAAGACTGACGGTCAGGATTTCCTGATCAACCTCATTGACTCCCCCGGTCACGTTGATTTCTCTTCTGAAGTCACTGCTGCCCTCCGTGTCACTGACGGTGCTCTCGTCGTCGTCGACACCGTCGAGGGTGTCTGCGTCCAGACCGAGACTGTCCTGCGTCAGGCTCTTGGTGAGCGTATTAAGCCCGTTGTTGTCATCAACAAGGTCGACCGCGCTCTTCTTGAGCTTCAGGTCTCCAAGGAGGATCTCTACCAGACCTTCTCTCGTACCATCGAGTCCGTCAACGTCGTCATCTCCACCTACTTCGACAAGTCTCTCGGTGACGTCCAAGTCTACCCCTACAAGGGTACCGTTGCTTTCGGTTCCGGTCTGCACGGCTGGGCCTTCACCGTCCGTCAGTTCGCTGTCCGCTACGCCAAGAAGTTCGGTGTCGACAAGAACAAGATGATGGAGCGTCTCTGGGTAAGCTTTCCGCGCCTACGCTCAACCTGCAAAACAATTCGTGCTGACCACTCTTCTAGGGCGACAACTACTTCAACCCCCACACCAAGAAGTGGACCAAGAACGGCACCCACGAGGGCAAGCCTCTTGAGCGTGCTTTCAACCAGTTCATTCTGGACCCCATCTTCAAGATCTTCCACGCTGTCATGAACTTCAAGACCGATGAGATTAACACTCTCCTCGAGAAGCTTCAGCTCAAGCTCAGCCCCGACGATCGCGCCAAGGACGGCAAGCAGCTCCTCAAGGCTGTTCTCCGTACTTTCCTCCCCGCTGCCGACTGTCTTCTGGAGATGATGATCCTCCACCTTCCCTCTCCCATCACTGCTCAGAAGTACCGTGCTGAGACTCTTTACGAGGGTCCCATGGAGGACGAGGCCGCCATCGGTATCCGTGACTGCGACCCCAAGGGTCCTCTCATGCTCTACGTCTCCAAGATGGTCCCCACCTCTGATAAGGGCCGTTTCTACGCCTTCGGTCGTGTCTTCTCCGGTACCGTCCGTTCCGGCCTCAAGGTCCGCATCCAGGGCCCCAACTACACCCCTGGCAAGAAGGACGATCTCTTCATCAAGGCTATCCAGCGTACCGTTCTCATGATGGGTGGCAAGGTCGAGCCCATTGATGACATGCCTGCCGGTAACATTGTCGGTCTGGTCGGTGTTGATCAGTTCCTTCTCAAGTCCGGTACCATCACCACCTCCGAGACTGCCCACAACATGCGCGTCATGAAGTTCTCCGTCTCCCCCGTCGTCCAGCGTTCCGTCAAGGTCAAGAACGGCCAGGATCTCCCCAAGCTTGTCGAAGGTCTCAAGCGTCTTTCCAAGTCTGATCCTTGCGTTCTGACCATGACCAACGAGTCTGGTGAGCACGTCGTCGCCGGTGCCGGTGAGCTGCATCTCGAGATTTGCTTGAAGGATCTCGAGGAGGACCACGCTGGTGTTCCCCTCATCATTTCCGACCCCGTCGTCCAGTACCGTGAGACCGTCGCTGGCAAGTCTAGCATGACTGCTCTGTCCAAGTCTCCCAACAAGCACAACCGTATCTACATGACTGCGGAGCCCATTGACGAGGAGCTCTCCCTCGCCATCGAGTCCGGCAAGGTCGCTCCCCGTGACGATTTCAAGGCCCGTGCCCGTGTCCTTGCTGACGACTTCGGCTGGGATATCACCGATGGTCAGAAGATTTGGTGCTTCGGTCCCGACGGCAACGGTGCCAACTTGCTTGTTGACCAGACCCGTGCTGTCCAGTACCTCAACGAAATCAAGGACTCTGTCGTGTCCGGTTTCCAGTGGGCTTCCCGTGAGGGTCCCATTGCTGAGGAGCCCATGCGCTCTATCCGCTTCAACATCCTCGATGTTACCCTGCACGCTGATGCCATTCACCGTGGTGCCGGTCAGATCATGCCCACTACCCGCCGTGTCCTCTACGCCTCGGCCCTTCTTGCTGAGCCCGCTCTTCTCGAGCCTGTCTACCTTGTCGAGATTCAGGTTCCCGAGCAGGCCATGGGTGGTGTCTATGGTGTCCTGACCCGCCGTCGTGGTCACGTCTTCAACGAGGAGCAGCGCCCTGGTACCCCTCTGTTCAACATCAAGGCCTACCTCCCCATTCTGGAGTCCTTCGGTTTCAACGCCGATCTGCGCCAGGCTACCTCTGGCCAGGCCTTCCCTCAGTCCGTCTTCGATCACTGGCAGGTGCTGCCCGGTGGCTCTCCCCTCGATGCCGGCTCCAAGGTTGGAGCGCTTGTCACTGAGACCCGTAAGCGCAAGGGTATCAAGATTGAGATTCCCGGCTACGAGAACTACTATGACAAGCTGTAAGCAAGCTCTTTGGGTAACGATAGAATTATGGATTGTGCCTGGGGTGCGATTCACGGATTGGCGGCTAGCAAAATATACGGACAGATGTCCAAATCCTTGGGTAGATACCATGGGGTGCTTCAAGGGGCAAAAAGTACATGCTAGGTCGAGGCCATATCTCAGAGAAAGCTTGGCTTGGCTGTTTTCGTTTTATCTATGTAGTTATGTCGTCTCGGATGAATTGAAGCAATTTCAGAATGAATATTCAATGTTTTGTCAAGTGACCAGGTTGAACGAAAACGTAAGACACGGACCGCGAAGGGTTTTGAACAGGCTCGATCCCACATATGTATGTATGTACATGGGCCTCGAGTGCTTGACCACCGACCGCATCGCCCTGTTATGCATGAGCTGGATTTGGGTACTCATTCTTTCGATGCCAGTTGTTCCATCGCAAGCGCCCGCTACTACGAACAATCGTTTCATCATGCCCCTCCCAGGGGGAGACAATCGCCTGCTTGCCTCCGCCCGCTCTCGAATGAAGCAAAAGAGGATTAAGCACGGTTGGCTGGAGCAGGGTAGAAGAAGCTTGGTGCCCGCAGGATTGAGTCTCTAGACGGCAACTACTTGTCGCACAATGAATGGTCAACACCCCCACACCTGCTTTTGCGCGGGAGGGTCCTGGTTCCTGGTTTCTTTGTTCACCTTGTTCCCGGAGCCAGCGATTGACCGCTCATGGCTGAAGCTAATCGACTTGTTTAGTTTGCAACCTGTGTGATGTTCATCTTCAGGGCGCGGGAGATGGGATTGCATCCACCGACGGGAGCCTTCGTGTGACGGCCGATGCATGCTGCGACGACCTATATAAAGACAGACTACCCTCCTCCGCGTTCCGTAGAACTTGACAACAACCTCTTCTCTAACCGCTGCGATAACTCGATTCTAACAAGAAGACAAAAACCACATCAACGCAACTACATCAAAACCGCCGCCATCATGGTCCACGTCGCCACCGCCCTCATCGCCGTCCTGGCCGCCACCAGCTCCGCCTCCATCGTGGCGCGCAACGCCGACGACAGCGTGGTCCTCGCGCGCGACGGCGACGTCTACGTGTGCAGCCGCGACGCGGGCCACTGCGAGGGGCCCCAGGTCGTGTGCGGCGCGCCGGCCAAGCGCGACTGCGAGGCGGTCCTCGCGGCGCGCGGCATCGACGCCGCCAACGTCATCTCCATCGCCGCCCGCTGCCGCGACGGCAGCTGCACGCACCCCTATGCTTAACGGGGACCTGTGCTGCTGTGAAGGGGACGGGTACATGAGGACTGCGGGGGCTCATAATTGGTGCATGAAATGCTATGGATAAACGAGATGGTTGGTTATATCTGCCTAAAACGCTGGCCGCTGTGCAAAGGAGAGGGGGAAAACAAAGACAAAACTAGCTGTTACACATTAGACATTATTAGATGGATCCATGATTCATGTACAAATAGACAGACATAAACCCCCTCCTACCATCCATCTGCTCAAGATGATCCCAGAATACGCTCGTACGCGTCCTCTACCTCTCCAGCTAGTTCCAAGAGCGGCACAATGACAATCTGGTGCGTCAAGTTGGGCAGCCTGTCGCGCTGCAGGCCGATCCACTCGAGCGGCGGCGTGGCCTCGCCCATGTCGCGCAGCTGCGGCGTCTCGATGATGGGCTCCTCGAGCGCGGTGTAGTCGTACTTGGACTGCGGCACCGTGACCTCGGCCGTGATCTTGCCTTGCTGCCCCGACGGCGGCATCTCCTCGTCCGCCTCCTCGCCACCGCCACCGCCGAGGCTCTCCATGCTCTGCTTCGGGCTGAGGCCCGGCACGCCGGTAATCTTGACAGCCGTCAGTGGCAGCTGGCGGCCCCAGACCTGCTCCAGGGACTTGTTGTGGTTGGCCAGCATGCCGCGGATGTAGCTGATGCGGGAGTAGTTCCAGCCGACCTCGACCTTGCCCTCAAAGGCGCTCTTGAACTTGTAGTCGATGTGATTGGTGCTGGGCGACTGCCACGTCTCCATGACGGCCTCGACGCACGGTACCTTGAGGATCGTGCCGCCGCGAGACCCCGTGGAGCGTTGCACGACATCTTCCACCTGCATCTCGCTCAATGTCCGTGGCGCTTCGACGTTGCGCACACCCGCCAGACCGACACGGAGCTGTCCCAGCGTCATTCGTAGCAGGCTGTGGATCTTTCGCTCCTTCATGCTGGCCGCAAATCTAGCGTATGCGTCCAGTGCCTCCATCTTGAAGACTTGGTGATCGGAAAACGTGCTCGGGAAGACGCCAAGATTTAGCGCCCGCAGCGTTACCACAACATCCGTGTCCAGAGAAATGGGAGACTTTGACATGGTGTCGCTCTCTGGAAGCTTGGGGATGGTGCGTCGCGGCTGCAAGCTACTTCGCCCACCAATCGACTTACGGTTGATGGACTTTTCAATCTCCTTGAGAGACGCCTCGTAGCTCTCCTTGTTCTCCTGCACGAGCTTCTTCAGTGCCCGGTACGCAGCAACTCCCTGTGCGCCTGAGGACGTGGTACCGAAGAGCTGGATCGCATCGCCGTTGAAGATGGCCACAAGACGGTCTCCGCTGCCTTGTCGGGTTTCACGGACATTGTACATCAAGAACTCAAGTGATGTGACATCCCCAACGAGGAATGCCTGGTAGTCAAAGGCTGCCTTGATCTGAAGAGCCTTGAATGCGAGAGAAGCTTGCACCAGCGGGGTTTCGTTCAAAGCCTCCTCACGTTTCGGCCATTGAATGGACGTTCGGAGTCGAAAGTGTTGCAGAGCCACGAAACCGCTCAGACGACCAGTGGAATCGATACCGATCTTGCGGAACCCCAGGCATAGGTTCTGTTCCCAATCAGAAGTCTTCTTCGAGGACACCCAGAATTCTTGGATTTGGAAGACAGATTTTCCAATGGACTGGCCCAGGTCAATACTGACATCCAGTGCTGCAATTGAAACTGTCGCGGTCCAGGGGAAAGCCGCGGTGGCTGCAACTTGCTGGTACCGCTGAACCAGATGAACCTGGGACGTCTCCGTCTCTAGCTTTGCCACTGGGGCCGAGTCAGCACGGCGGAGCTCCTCTGGGTACCAAATCTCGCGGAAAAGTAAGAAATCCGGAGCTTGTCTTGCGTTGACAGAGATGGCCATCGGGCTAACGTTCAGGATGGCTGAAACACCACTGATGCCGCTGACATGCTTGCTGTTCATGAGGGAGAGGGTAACCGTGTCAAGAGCAAAGCTGGCTGTTGGCTCTCTCGAATACACGTGCTTTACTGACGCCTGTGGTTTCGTCAAAACTCCGGAAATTGCGAAAAAGTCGCCGTGCTCTTGAGAAGTAATCGTGTTGAAGGCTAGGTAGAAGTGATCGAAGCTAGTTGTTGCAGCAACTCGCGCGATGGGTTGGCAGCTCAAAGAAAACTTCTGTTGGCAGATTCTCAAGCCCAGGTTTAGTTTCAGCCGGCCGATTACGGTGCTGGGGTCTGCAGTGAGAAGGTTATCCTCTTCGCCCGTCTTTTGAGGCTTGAGCTTCGGCGGCGCGAGAGCCTTTTGCTCCTCGTCCTTGTCGCTCACGACGTCTTTGATGTTCGATAGGATGTCAAGAACCAAGGGGACAACGGAGGGGTACAGGATATTCTCAGACGCGTCGATCTTGGCCTCGCCGTAAAGCGATGGGTCCGCCTTGCCGTCGTCGCGAAACTCTCCCTTGAAAGCTAGTCCGGGGCTGCGAAGAACTGCACTGCTACCAGAGTCATCCACGTTGAATTGACCATATTTACCGCCAATGGAGGGTCCTTCGTGGCTCTGCGCCGCGTGGCCACCTGACACATGGACGACGGCTCCCGCAAAGTCAGCGTCTAGCAGAAGACTCTCAAGTCGCTTGTTGCCCAGTATTGACTTTTGCTTGATGCTCGTGGCCTCAACAAGCTCTTTGGTGGGCGATACCTGCACTGTATCTGGGATCCATTGTGCATATGCCTCTTGGACGTTTTTGGCGGACAAGGAAATCGATTGCACCAGGTTGGCAGCGGGCAGAATAAAGGCCGAGGTGAGCCTCAGGTCCAATGATTTGCCAATTGCTTGAAAGGCAAGACGTCGAGCATCAGATGTGGAGACGTACGCAACGTTGAATGTGACTTCAGGTAGAAGAGCTGAATGCAGAGATCTTGTTCCAGGTTCATGCCCAGGAGGCACCATCTGAAGCTGCAAGTCTTCAATGGTCAGTCGAGCAGACTTCCTGCTCCTTGTACCAAATTCGATCAAGGAAATAGAGAAGTGAAGATCCTCTTTCTCATCAGAGGTATGATCCGCTTCTTTGGCAACATCCCAGCTGGCGCGAATGTTTCGCAGCTGGAATCGATACACGACGGACGACAGGACAGAATCAAGGAGGTCTTCCTCATCTGAAATAGATGCTGCATCGTCGTTGATAGATATGCGTGGCTTGGACTGCCTCAGTTTGCGCAGGTATTCCAGCTCGCGAGATGTATCCAGATCCTTAATTCTGGAACTCATATAGCCAAGAATGTCAATGACCGTAGAGACGGTCTCTGGTGACAGTATGACGTGAAGATCATCACTCATGAAATTGAAGATCCATTCGTCTTTGCCATCTGGTGATCTTCTCGAGCCGGCACTAACGGTGACGCTCGCTCCAAGATTACCACATGACCTAGTATTGCCCTCGTGGCCCCGACGTACATCGAGGCCAATATTCTGCAGATTCAGACGCAACTCAGGATACTTCATAATAGCACCAGAAGAAGCGTCCCTGTTCGATGCTTGTAGATGAAACTTGTCGAGGGCAAAGAGCAGCTGCGCGAAAGGTTCTTCAGGCCTCTTGAAAGTTGTCTTGGTAAGGGCTTGGAACCCAGCCAAGGTCAAGTGTATGTCGTAGATAATCGGCAGCGAAGCAGCCGTCTTCGCGTTGCTTGCTGCTCCCGTACTGGGCTTAGGTTGTCCTGGTTCGGAAAGTTCGTTAACGTGTTGTTGAATGGATTTAAATTGTTCCTGAATGTCTTCGATCTCCGCGTTGATTTGCGGTCGATTCACTGCAGTAAGCAAGCTGTAAATGGCTGACGCGTCAAGTCGAACAATTTCAATTGACGAGAGCACATTGATCGTACGTTCAGACTCGCCCATGTGGGTTGTGACACGGCCGTTGGTAGGCGGTATTTGCAGGATCGAGATGCTCTGCAGTTTGTTGTTGACATTCATTTGAATGTCGTGCGAGTTGTCTTTTACATCAAAGTCAAAGACAAGCTCTTTCCCGTGGTTGGCTGAGAATGCTGCTCGCGCCACAACTCCAGATACCTTGTAAGTCAAGGATTGAAGTAGCGGTACACTAACAGAGTAGCCGTCAAGAAACATGACGACGTTTATCTGCAGGCTTGATAGCTGGTCAGGAATATCCGGTGACCGCGTTTTCTTCTGCGGTGTGGGAATTTGCTTTTGGAGATGGGCCAGCTGGGCGCCCTCATCCCGAACAACGAGATCAACAGTCTCCAAGAGGCCCATGATATCTTTTTCAACAACAAATGACAGTCCACGACTACTAGCAGCTCCTTTGATGACGTTGACGGGCTGCGCCTTGACTTCAGGAATCTCTTGAGAGACAGTCACCGACGGATACAATAGTTGGCAGGTCCACAGTAAAGAAGAATGGCTGTGTAGTCTCGCAGTCACGGCGTCGCAATTCAGCATGAGGCTGCTGAATTCTCTGCCGCTTTCCAGTCTATACAACAATGCCGATGATTTGAATCCGCTTAAAACATTGCTGGAACGAAGATTTATGGTTTCCAGAGTGAATGAGCTCTTTCGGATCTCGAAGAAGACGTGCAAGGCCATACGGCTTGCTCCCTTGTCAGCGACCTTCGGCTTGGTGATTTTGTGGATGGTGGTAGAGGCGGGTTGGCTTCTGTTGTACAGCTTCAAAACTGTTTGTCCGAGTTCCAAGAGCTCCCAATTCAGATCGACGTGGACTTGAGCGCAAGAAATGTCGATAGTATTGAGAAGATCGTCCGCAACATGGATTCCAAGCTGCTTTCCGAGTGATGGATCCAGCTTGCGTTCAAATCTGCACGTAAGATCTTGAACAGCGACACGATTCTGCTTCGGACCCGGGTCGAGAATAAATTGCAATTCACCGAGACAGCACGCGCTCAGGAAAGGTCGCTCATCGCCTTGCTGCTCTACCGGTGTCTTCATAGATCCAAATACCTTTTGAAGCAGGACTGTCCGTCGAGAATCTTCAAGATCCCAGCTTCGCCAATGCTGAAACGCTTCCACCACTTTTTCAGTTGCGTTTGGGGGAAGTTGTTCTGTTCCTGTGCTGCAAGCTTGCGCAAGACCAATCTTGTCGGCTTCTGGCAAGAGTGTCCAGATTTGCCTCAATCGCATAGCCAGCTTCCATGAGTCAACGGTTCTCAAGTGCTTATCCACTGACCGAAGTACTGCTGAGGGTCGAATGAGAAATGGAGGGTCGTTGGTCGATCGTCCAAGCTCTACCAAACGACAGCAACAATATTGGAGACGGTTTTCTTGTCGTTTTGAAGACTCGGCAAGTAGATGTGATAGCTCCGAAGCCACATTTCCGGTACGATGTATCAAAGCTGCCAGATACTCAATATCGCCCGAAGCTGTGCTACCAACAACAGAGCCAATATCGGCATCAAGATATGTCACGTCTTTCGACCCCATAGATACCAGGACCTGGTCAATCTGCACCATCACAGCGGCTTGGGCTTTGGAGACAGCGGCAAGTCTCTCTGTTGCTGAGATTTCAGCGTGGCTCATGCGCAGTTGTAATGACGTTCTAGACTTTTTTGGCCTCGCGGAACCATCATTCCGCTCTTGCACGTTTCTGGTGACAAGGCTAATGTTGGATAATTGTAGGTCATACCGGTCAGTTTCCTCGGAAGATGAATCAGGACTGTCCAGAGTAGAGGTGTTGAGAAAGCGGACTTGCGCCCCAGGGAGTCGAACAAGCAGGTCATTGATGTTGCCCGCGGCGTCACCCCGTTGCTTTGCGCCGTAAATCTCTTTGATTGAGTCCACCTGTAGACTATCCAGTATATCCTCTGGGGTGTTTGGCTGCAATACTTCCAGCAGAGCGGTCACATGCTTAACAGCCTGCGGGCTCACAAAGGCAGTAATTCCAGAAGGAATTTCCACAATAGCGCCGGAGTAAGCGAATTCTTCACTGATACTTCGCGGATCAACGTCGCATAGTTGGGTTGATGGGTTCTGGAATGGATCATCCCAATCAGCATCATCCAGATCCAAAGTCCCCAGCTCGCGCAGATCGGGCTGAATACCATCCATGGAGAAATGGGGCGCAAAATAAGGGCTGGAGAATGTGACTGCGGGATGACTGTAGCTGCGATGCCTCGTATCTTGTGCTGCACTGGTGGAAGCGGCGTAGCTCAGAGCTTGGAACTGGTTAGATGACGAAGGCTTCTTCTGCGGTGGCCTGTTTGGAGCCTGGGTAGCTGTACCTCTCCGCCTGACGCTGCTTCCACTTCCAGAGCTCGCAAAAGACAAAAACGAGCTTTGTCGTCTGAGCTTATGAACAGAACTTGACGATCGAAAGCTTCCAACAGACTCGTTTTCAGCCTCAACCTCGTCAACTGGATACGGCGGCGGGGGGGTACACTGAGCAGGGGCATCGACCGGCTCAGGTATAAACTCATCGAGCAGTTCGTCATAGATCAAGAAAGGGGTCCTGTCCGTGCGCTGGTCTTCTCGGCGCACCAACTCCTGTTGCGTTTTGCGTTCTTCTGAAAAATTCACCTTGCGTCCGATCGAACCAAGTTGCACATCCATATGCAGATAGGCATCCGTCTTGACGGGGTGTTGGTGGCGGGACTTGTGCTCAGCTGCTGACTCTGCATCGATACATGATATCTGAATATTCGGGACAATTACGTTTGCCCTTTTGGAGTAATGCGATCGAGCCCAATCATTGCTGTTCACGTCAATTGTTCCCGTGGACATGAGGAATGCGGCATCAGGGAGATGAATCCACAGGGAGATGGCCTCCACCTGGGCTCGAATGAATGTTATGTCGTGGAAGATAAGGGAGGAGTATGGTACTAGGGCATTCTCAACATCATCGAAGGTGAAGCCAAACGCAGAGGCACCCTTGGTTAGGGCCGATAGGAACTCCGCATTGCAGCCACCGCGAACTGCACCGACTGAGACGTCCCAGTTGCAAAGATACGTGGGTTCAGTAGGTGGCAACCCAAATGCTCTGTAGCCGAAAACGCGTATTCCATCGATGAAGAGCTGTGTGTTTGAAGTTGACAGGCTTGGCGAGTCATTTTGGTCACCCATTCCGAGAGACAAGCTGAGTGGACTCAAATCTAGTTCCAAGTCCATGTAGTAGTTGGTAAATCGCAAGTCAACAGCCAAACTCGCGAGCTCTCCTTGAATGTACCTTTTCGCCGAGTACAGATTCGTCGGTACTGCAATCTGAGGATCGTCGACCTTGACAGAGAGAATCACGTCCAAGTCATTCGACTTCTTGATTGGCGGTAGCATATGAGCATCACCGTCGCCATTCGCCTTTGATTGAAGCTGCTCTTGATATTCGTCGACTGTGCGGAAATGCACCGTTTCGCCAAAGTAGTTGTCTTTGAGCAGCATTAGGTAGCGTATAAGGAAGCCATGCACGGTGACGTGGGGAGATTGGCCATAGACATTCAGCAGCAGCGTGTCCGTGTTAGCTGCCGAGGTTGACGCATTGTATTGATAGCTTCCCGAAACAACCAAGCCTTCGGCATTTCCCAATAAGCCCGAGTCCAAAAACGCCGATTCAGTATTCCATTGCGGGGTTCGCACAGATAATGTGAGCGTCTCAGCTCGGATATCAAAGGGAATAGAGTTTTTCTCTGGTATATATTTGTCGAGTGGGATCGTGGCCTCCGTATTCAAGATAGGGGTGGAAAGAATGAGGAAGTTGTTTTCGTCAAGAGCTGTCGCATTATCGATGACGTTCCCATCATTGACATTGATATATGCTTGCAACTCTCGCAGTTTCAGATGCAAATGATAGTTGAAAGGAGTAAATATGAGGTAATCGGAAGGTGGTCCAGTAGCCCAGTCATTAACAAGGTCTAATAGGAGAAAGATGTGGTCGCGGAGCAAGTAAAGCTTCATATCATCCGATATAATGTTGAAGTGCCAATTTCGGAGCGTATTCCACCCGAGGGGATTTGACAAGTCGCAAATAATCCTTTGATGTCCAGAACGCCAAAGAAGGTCATGATTGACACTACTCCAGAGCTCAGAAGTTGGTAAATCAACTAGAAGAGTGTTCTTGTAGCCCCCAGATCGAGCGAGCATGTCCATTGAGTATTCCATTGAGGAATTGACAGGTATCTTGAGCTCAAGCCATCCTGCAGGGCGGGTTTGGTTGACATCTGATTTGCCCTTCTTCTTAGCCTTGTTCCGTTGCTTGCGTTTTGTAGCTCCCTGCTGGTTGACAGGAGGCTCTTTACCACGCCAACGCCAATTTTTTGACTCCTCTCGGATTGGGATGCGAACAGTAACCGTGTCGTCCAACTCAATCAAGAGGTTGAATTCTGTGGCCACTCGCCATTCCCCTGGCGCTAATGGCTTTGCGGGTGTAGCATCTTTAGCCAGCCCAGGCAAGAAGACGCGTTGCAAGTCTGCCCGTTGGCGATCGGCCCATGGCCCATAGTTCATGGTACCGCCTCTAATTTGAAAGTGCATACCCCAGGCAGGCGCGTTGCCGCCGTTGACATGCAGGAGAGAGTCCGCAGTGCCTGGGCGAGAGTCGCGCCGCGTCACCTTGGCCACTGCATCCCAGTATACTTGTAGATGTGCTGAGGGTGAGTCCATAATGGTGGTGACAGCAGCATATTCCACAGAGCCCCATCTAGCCTTGTCATCTTGGTCACGGTCATCCAAATAACGCGACAGGCCCTGCCAGCGATTTGACCCGGGAGGATGGGAAGCCCTAGAGCCGAGATCTGCGCGCGAATCCGCCGAAAATGACTCGACTGATCTTCTCCAATACGGAACCATATTGCGCAGAGACGAGACGAATTTGCGCCGTCTGTGCCGGAACCAGGTTCTCCGGGGCTGGGAGCTGAAGTGGATGCCAATCTCGCGCTCTTTTGTGGCGCGCGTTGGTTGGTCTTCCTTGAAGTCATCGTTGTCCTTAATTTCGATGACGGGATGATCGAAATCGACATCAAACGACTGGCGATAGGGGTCTACTGTCCTGGTTGCCCGAGCGTCGACATGACATGTCAGGCCGTTTGCCTTGACAACTAGGATAGCTTTGGTATTGTCATTGCCGATGACAGCGGCGGCTGTTCTGCATTCGATATACACAGGCAGCCACTGTAGAATAAATGGTATTTCTGGCTCCGTGCTGCCCGCCGCGACTCCGTCGACGCTGTCGGCGTCTCGAGAGCTGTCGTGCCGTCCGGTGACTGGTCGCCCGTTTCGCGATGGTGGGAATATTTCTTCGAGTTGATCTAATCCATAGAGACTTCTCTTGCGCGTCTTGCCAGTCTCGCTTGCCTTTTCTTGGTCAACATCGTTGGAGGAGGAGCGTGCTGTATCGGCATCTTTCAGGCCGGCTAGGACTCCTTCGTAGGCTGGGCTGCGGTTGTAGACAAACCATTCCAAGCCGACTAAACTGACATTGATGCGGCATGGCAGCTTGGAGTTATTTCCGGTCTTGGAAGGACGCTTTCCTTGTGAATGTTTGTCGTCAAGGACGTCAGCCTCGCGCACCCTGCGTAACCAGTATCGCAATGTGATGTCGCCATGCTGGATCAGGAAGGATTCATTGACGCCGTGATAGCGCAGGCCAGAGAAGAAGACTCTCCCGGCCAACAATGAGACCTGGAGAGCTTTGATATCTATGTGGACGTTGTATCGGTGCCATGTCCACGTTCGAATCGCGTAGGAGACTATCGAGCCGAAGAGCCTGTTGAAGTAAAGGAGGAAGAAGATGGAGAGCAAGCCGGAGATGAGAAGGTAGATGAAAAACTGGCTTTGGAGAATTAGACGCGCGAAAATACAGGCCAGCGGATAAATAGAGCTCACTAATTGAATTCCGGGAGACCTGACTGTCTAGGGACGAGTGTTTGCTCCCACACCCACGCGGACATGATGGGGAGCTCGCGGATAGCTAGCTTGGCGACGGAGCTTCAATCCCGCCCGCACAAAGCAGAGATTTGCCGATTATTGAATTTCAGGAGTCGCGTACATGATCAGATTGCAATGCAAGGGCTGACGGCTCGTTAGATGGCGTGTGTGGGCATGCCTCGGCAGATGCGTGGAAACAAACTGTTGGCGAGATCCCCTGGCGATGGAGGCACCTGAAGGAATAACTTCAGCGCAGCGAGTTGGAGGAGGTCCATGATGACGCTACTGCCGCACAGTGGGGCCAGCCAGGTGAACTCGGTGCATGTGGGTGGTGGTACAAAGACGGCCGCGTAATTGCTACCTCTGCTGGGGTAAATCTTGAAAATATTGAATTTTGCTATTGCCATTTTTTGCAGATCATGGTAATCCTAACACTTTCGCAGTTCTGTTTCGTAATTTTACCAGTGAAAAAAAGGCAAAAGAGAATGCCGCCGGTCGCTGCCCGCGCCTACAAGGTACCTAGGTAATGCTTTACAGAGAGTACCCTGGGGAACGTACCTTGGTGACCTTTATCCACATAATACAGTGCATTTTAGTGGCCTTTGGCGGCCTTGTACCCCGTTCTACGCGCTGTGGTTGATGAGATGTAAGGCAAAATATGAGGCGAAAGTACATCCGTATAGCTACAGTGGGTACCTCAGACTCTCCAATATGCGCAAAACGTTATCCGTAGCTGGGCGCGCATTATCTCCAACTCGACTCGTCACGTTTCCACAGCTCAACGCCTTCTGCCTTCACCCCCAAATCTGATCCTCAGGCTTCGTCATCGCCCATCGATTGCCCCTGGCAAGGCTCGCAAGCACTCTACTAAAGCTTCGCCCCTCGGGTACCCTAAGCACCCTTCCAGCCTGCCTATTTGTGGCGCCCTGCCCCCAAAGTCATGATCTAATCTTGGCCTCGCTGTCCTCCAACGTCTCCAACCGATCCTGTCACGCCCACAGCTCTGGTTAGGTGCCGTCATGGATACTCAGATCTATGCAACCTCCAACGGAGGAACGGGGGCCAAGTTCAAGGGATACACAACCGTTATAGCAGGTGTCGCCTCCATCATCGCGACAATCGTGTCTGTCCTGTTCGTGCTTTGCGCCTTGCCCATCCTCTCCGTCCAAAAGCTAATAAGCCCTGCTATCCAGCTCGATATGGCTCCAAGCAAAAAACTATCGCAAACCGCTGCTGCAGCGCTACGTTGTTCGAATCCTCCTTATGGTCCCAATCTACTCGATAGCGTCCTGGACCAGCATGGTATCACTCACAGCCGCCCAGTTCGTCGACCCCATCCGCGATATATACGAGGCTTTCACGATCTACACGTTTTTTCAGCTTCTTATTAACTACCTCGGTGGGGAGAGATCCCTTATTGTCATGACACACGGCCGCGCCCCCGTACAGCACCTATGGCCCATGGACCACGTCCTAGCAAAAGTCGACATCTCCGATCCATACACCTTCCTCTCCATCAAACGTGGCATTCTACAATATGCTTGGCTAAAACCTATCCTCGCCATAGCTGCCATTATCATGAAAGCCACGGGGACATACCAAGAAGGCTACATCGGGGCCACCTCTGGCTACTTTTGGAGCGGCATCATTTACAACATCAGCGTTACCGTCAGCTTGTATTCGCTCGGCCTTTTCTGGGTCTGTATGCACCAGGATCTAAAGCCATTCCGGCCAGTACCCAAGTTCCTCTCCATCAAGCTCATCATCTTTGCTTCCTACTGGCAAGGCTTCTTCTTGTCCATCCTGGTTTGGCTGGGAGCCATCCCAGATGACGTCCAAGGCTATACTCGTGACAACCTGGCTGCAGCCATCCAGGATTTCTTAATTTGTCTTGAGATGCCCATCTTCGCCGTGGTGCATTGGTATGCCTTTTCCTGGTACGACTTTGCAGATAACAGCATCCTGTCGGCCCGCATGCCTCTCACAAGAGCCCTCCGCGATGCTTTCGGGCCCAAAGACCTCATCGAAGACTCAAAAGAGACGTTCAAGGGCGATAAATACGTCTATCGTAAATTTGACTCTGGCGACAAGGTCATGGCACACGCCGACTCACGTTCGCGGTTTGCCAGGCTCGATGAAGGAATGCGATATGAGCGTGGAGGTAAGGGCAAATATTGGCTCCCCAAGCCTGGGAAAACCTCTAGCTCGCCGCTGCTCGACAACGGCGAAGGTGGTTCGTCCAACCAAGATTCGCAGCGCGATAGTTCCATGGGCACATTTGACGAGCCCGAAATTGACCCAGATGAGGAGCGCATGTACGAGCAGGCGCGTCAGCTGGAATATGGAGATTGGAATGTCAGTGATTTGCCTTGTTTGCCTTTGGAGACACAGTTAACTAATTTGCCTCCAGTACCCCGTCATCACCGCGAATGAGCCGCTGAGGGAACGATACGGCTCTTCTTTCAGCAGCCGCGGGGTGTACTCGCCTGCGCCTCGACTAGGTACTCCGCAACGGCGAAGTCCGGCGTCAACAGCACAGCCTAGCTCACCAAAAGCACAAGCTGGTCCTCAAGAACCACCGGTCATTGCAGTTCGAAAGAAGAAGAAGCCGAAGAAGGTTATTGTCAAGCACCAGGGACCCGAGGCAGAAGCACTTCTAGCAGACACGGATTTTGCCGTTGAGTCTGGTGCAACTCAGGCCCATGATGGCGCGGCAAGTTCGTCTGCAATTGTTGCGCACCAGGACACCGCTGTCACTGCAGAAGACCACAATGAAGACCATGACGAAAACAACGGACCGAAATTGAACATACACGATAGCGAGGAGTTTAGAAATGTATGGGGAAGGGGCAACTAAACGTGGACGAGGGGCGTACACAAAGTCATCTTGGTGATGAGATGAGTTATCTTTCGGTTTCGCAGCATAGCAAGTTTTATGGGCGTTTTTCCTGGGCGCAAGCCTTATTTCTGGGTTCGATATGGGAGTGAATAATATACAGTCTAGCGACCAAGTCTTTATCCTATGACGTTGGCCTGTGTCGTCAAACGTGGCATTTTATTCAGCCTCGTTTTTTCCGCAAGGCTACGCACGGCCAGCGTGCAGGGTGGTATTGACAAGCCTGTTGACGTGGCTCAGGGCTTTTTTCTTCTTGGCGGCTGTAGCTGAGCCTGGTATTTTATGCCGCGATCTGGCTCAGCGAAGATCCTTGCCTATCTCTATTTATTTACCAGGTCGGCGGCCGCCAAGCTATAACTAACATTTAAGATAGGGCTTCCCCGCACCACCACGCCCATCGAGATGATTTCGGCCCCCATGCCATGATGAACAACATCTTCGTCGTCGAAACCCTTGATAGGCTGCCCAATTCTGGCAGCTCAACGAGCCCCGAAGCCCATCTCATCAGTCACGTCGCTCCAGCCGTACCGAGGAAAAAGAAATGGACGACGAGAGCGAGGACAGGCTGCCTCACCTGCAGGTATATCCCGCCCACCTGACCAGCTCTGCATGCGCGGATGTGGTCATAATGATTATTCCTCTCCTTATCCCCCTTGCCATCCCATCATCCATTTTATTTGCTGCACATCTCTGACCAAGTAGCAGGGCACGTCGCGTCAAGTGCGATGAGGCGAGGCCCGACTGCCGACGCTGCACCACCAGCCGCATTCCCTGTCGCGGGTATGAGCTCCCGCCACCCGACGCCGACGGCGTGCACGTGGCTGTGAGCGGCGTCGACATTGCCGCGGTGAGGCGGGAAAAGCAGCAGAAGCACGGCGTCGCAACCGAGATTGAGCCTCCTAGCTGGGATTATCTCGAGGCGATCCGGTACTGTAAGCTATCAAAACCCCTTCAACGGCCCGTCATGTTCTAGCAGCCAACGTCCGAGTTTCAAACCAGATTTCGAAGTGGCCAGGCCCGGTCGCGTGGCGCAATCAAGGACGAAGTCGTTCCGGGACCCCCCCTTTCACTCGCCAACCCACAACCGGACGGCATTTATCGGGCAGATCATCTGCGACCAAATCTCAAAGGCGTCCAAGTCCCGCCGCAGGCTGCTCGTGGCCGGCGAGGACGCGGCGTTTGAGGGGTCGTGGAACCGCTACGCGCGCAACATGGTTGACGCCATCAACATGGTCAACCAGCGGATCCAGGACGAGGCCCTCTATCCGAACGAGGCGCCCGCGTTCATGGCGATCCGCCACCTGCTCGTGCTCGACCTGTACCTGCGGAGGGTGCTGTGGCGGGCGCACCTCAGGGGCGTCATTGCCTACATTCAGCACCGCGGCGGCATCAAGGAGGTGCTCAAGCTCAAGGACGGTCCTCTTTACCTGAACTTTGCAGTTGAGTACGGAACACCACTATGCCCGTGCGAGACGTGCCCATGCTCATTCCATCTAGGAACATTATCCATGCCAACACCACCAGCCCCGCGAAGCAGCAGGTAGAGGGCCTCGAGCACTTTACCGACGCGGAGCTCAAAGCGTCCCTCAGCAACGCCTGCTTCGCGCCGTGCCCACTGGAGCTCTACCCGCTCCTCGTCCACATCACTCGGCTGCGCGTCGCCGTCGCCCACCGGCAGCAGCCGCCAGGGGGCGCCCGCCTTGCGCGCAAGGTGCAGGGCATCTTCGACGCCACCTGGCGCTTCGACCCGGGCGCGTGGGCCGAGTCGGACGCCTGGCGCGGCGAGGTCGACACCGGGCGCCTGATGGGGCGGCTCTTCCCCGTCGCCGTCCGCCTCTACGGCATCCAGACGCTGCCGCGGTCGGCCGTCGTCGCGTGGGCGGACTCGGCGGCGGACGTCAGGGCCGCGTACGAGCCGCTGCCGGGGCGGAACGCGCTCGATTCCCTGCGCATCCGCCACCGCGGGGAGATCCTGGCGCTGATACGGAAGCACTGGGACACGCTGCAGTACAAGACGTCCCTGGTGTGGCCGCTACTGGTGGCGGGCGTGGCGGCGGCGGACGGCGCGCCGGAGGACCGCGAGTATATAGAGGATTGCTTGGAGGCTATCCTGGCCATGCCAATCACGGCGTGTTCTTTTATCACGGTCATAGACAAGCTCCGCGCGTTTTGGCGCTCTGGTAAAACGGAATGGGAAGAGTGCTGGGATGAGCCAGTGGTGGGCTCTGCCTAAAGTAGATGGCTGGCTGATAATGTTCTATGTTTATCTGTTCTATATTTGCTTTTACTCTATCTATATCACTACGTTGTCACGCCTCTTTGCTGGACAATTGCTTCCTCAAAAGAGTCTTGGCCTCCTCCGGAGCCATGCTTCCCGGGCTCGGGGGCAGGTCGCCAGTCGCCCAGGTCGCCGGCTCGGCGCCAAGCACGAACTCGAGCGTGCCGCCCTGGTCAAAGATGTCATACCAGCTCAGCCAGCTCCTATCCCACTGCTTCCCGTTGACCTTGAGCGACCGGACATGGTAGATCCCCTCGGTGCCGCCCTCCGTCATGACCCGGAGCGTCTTGCCACCGCCGAGCGCGACCGTTAGGTCGGCGAACCAGGGCGAGCCGACCAGGAAGATCGGCTGCCCCGTCATCGGGTACAGCCCCAGCATGTTCCACAGCAGCCAGGACTCCATCGCGCCTGCGTCGCTGTTCCCCGGCAGCCCGTCCGGCGTCGGGCGGTAGTACGCCTTGGCCACATACCGACTACGCGCGACCGCGAGGTCCGGCCGGCGCGCAAAGTGGTACAGGTACGGCGTGGCGAAGCTCGGCTCGTTGCCCGGGTTGAACAGCGTGTGGCCGAAGGCCTCGTTGCCCGCGAAGACGCCCGGCTCGAACGTCCTGTCGAGGCGGCGCACGAAGACGTCGCGGCCGCCGCAGAGGTCCATTAGCGCGGCCAGGTCATGATGCGCGTTGAAGGAGTACTCCCAGGGCAACGCCTGGTAGTAGCGGTCGCGCCAGTAGCAGCCGCCGCAGGAGACGGGGTCCTGCGGGAGGAAGGCGCCGTGCGCGTCCCGCGGGCCGAGGAAGCCGGCGAAGCCGTGCGCGGTCATGTTGGGGTTCCAGTGGTTGCGCCAGTGGCGGGAGCGGTTGAAGTAGCGGGCGAACTCGGCGTCCTTGCCGAGGCCGGCGGCGACGGTGGCGAGCGAGAAGTCGTTGACGGCGCTGGGAGCAGCAACAGGTTAACGATGGGTGACGCGGAGACCCAGGTGGATGGACGACTCACTATTCCACGGCTCGGCTGACGGATCTCGAAAACTCGGGCGTGATGTAGCCGTACTCGAGCCAGTCCGGCAGCGCGCTGCGGCCCTCGCGCGTGGACCCCGTGGGATCCCGGGAATCGTTGTTGTTCGGGGGCACCACCTCGGCGTTCTTGACCATGGAGGCGAAGGCCGCGTCCCAGTCGACGCGGCCGCGCACGCCCTTGACGTAGGCGTCGGCGAAGACGTTGTCCGAGTTGGAGCCGCCCTGGACGGCGCCGTTGGAGAAGGACGACCGCGCGTCCGAGACCCAGCCGACGTGCTGCCAGACGTCCACCATGGACCGGAGGAGCTCCTCGTAGGCCGTGGGTTGCAGAACGTGGAGTAGGCTGGTCGTGCAACGATACTGTTGTGATGGGAGGGGGGGAGTCTGTCAGCCAGTCTGACGAGGTCAAGAGAGAGGAGGAGGGGCAAGTATTGGTTGTTCTTACAAGATCCCAAAATGTAAAGATGTCGTCATAATACGGTTCGTCGGATGTCCACAGAGGATTCTCGCCAGTCTTGTTCTGCGGCAGGAGATGCATAAAGTACAGCGCGGTGTATAGTTGGTTGAGCTTGGTGGTGTTTGTGTCCGTCGTGGTCACCTTGCTAAACACTTGTCGATCCCACACCTGCCGTGTTTCAGCCCTTACGTCCTCAATCTTGGAGCCGCGAGGGATTTCTCTGGCCGCGTTATCGCAAGCTTGCTGCGTCGAGACGAAGGAGACGCCGACCCGAGACACTACCGAGGTCTGGTTGAATCGGAAGAGGGCGCCGACGCGAGGCGCCTGGGCCGTGTCTTCACGTTTAGTATTCTTGCCCTTGTTATCATGAGGGCTGCGAAAGATTTTATAGGTGGCTGGCGCGTCAAAGTGGCCGCAAAAGTACACCGTCCACGCGGCCGCTCTATTCCATCCCTGTCCGTGAGAGTCAATCATCTGCGCTGGCTCCATGGAGATTGTATAGCACCACCTACGTTGTCGTATTTGCCCGAGCCAGTGTAGTACAGGAAACCCGGCTTGTCGGGCTCGTCCAGGACCGAGATGTTTCCGCCGAGGTAGTGCTGGCCGAGGCCTTGTCCGCGATATGACGACAGCACGTGAGAGACGTCAACCCAGACATTTAACGGCTTGTCAGTCTTTGGAAACGTGTACTGCAGCAAGCCTGCCTTGTCAGCGGCGGCAAGCTCAACCGTGGTACCCGACCCGAGCTTTGCTCTGTAGTACCCGACCTTGGTGAGGTCCGGCTCGGCGCGGGTATCGTTGGTCTCTTGGACCAGGGGGTTCTCAATCTCGCCCAGCACGGGCATCTGCGACACCACGCCGTACTTGGGAGCGCCGCCGGTGCCGCTCTCATGAAGCATCGAGAACCCGGTCACATTGCCCTTGGCAAGATAGCCCGAGTAGGCATCGGTGCCGGAGTAGAGGTCCGGGCCGAGCTTGACGATGCCAAAGGGGCGCGAAACACCAGGGAACGTATTTCCTCCCCCGATGGAGCCGGTCTGCAGATTTCTGTCAGCATGTGGAAAGAAGCGCGTCGCGATCTCGGGTCAAGGTGGGAGAAAAAGTCACATCTGTTAGAGCGAAGCGGGAGAGGTCGGTGTTCACCGCCGGCGCAGCGGCCACTATGATGGCGATGGTGGCCAACGCAGCCAGTGAAAACACCATGATGCATTGCAATGCAGTGGCTAGCATTCCGCGAGGAGTCTTGCCATTCTCGCTGCCGCCTCATCAAGGGAGGGGGGCCCTGTCAGACAGACGGCTAACGGAGAATATATATCGCAGTGAGTGAGTGTCTTGCCGAGGGCACTAAGACAAGGCTAACTAAAAAGCCTTATTGAAGGATCGCCTTAGTAGCACGCCGTCAGCAAACAACTGTGAGTGGACAATTAGACAATTGTTCCTGGAGGATTCCCAACTAGGCAAGTCCCTTACAGTAAGGCGCAAGCATGGCGCCATCGAACGAGGGGCCGTGGCTTTGAGGAACCACAACTGCTCCAACCAACAGTAGTAGAAGTAGTGAAGTCGAGTCATGTACAAAAAATTCTACAGGGCTGAGCAAAGACCAATACACATCGTCTAATGTGTGATCATCCAATGTGAATAGAATAAACAAGAGGCGCAAAGACATTAGCACTTCTTCCCTAGGCTCGCGATCGACTCGTCCAACCTTGTCCAGGCCTTGTCCGAAACGGTCACCATCAGCCAGTAGTTCTCGCCATGATCCTTGCCGATGATGTAAAAATTATCCGTCGCCGTGATATGACCATTCACCACCAGATGCAGGTAATTGACCATGGTCCCCTCCGGATTCCGCCTCTCCTCCCCCTCCTCCCCCTCCTCCCCGCGCCGGACCACCGCCGGCCCAAAGTCCGCCGTCTGCACGTACGCCGCTCTCGTCAGGTTATTCGTGAATACGACTCGCGAGCGCAGCGTCTCCAAAAACTCGAGCTGCGCGCGCTTCCCCCGTCGCAGGCTCTCGCGCACCCGCCGCAGGAGCAGCGTCATCTGCGCCTCCGTCGTCTGCGCAGCCACCTGCCGCCGGCTCTCCACGGCGATGGCCCCGACCGACGCGCCCGCGATCACGTCGGCGCCGAGGTGGCAGAAGGCGGTGCTGACGATGTTCTGGAGGTAGACGCCCGCGCGGCCGTCGGCGAGGCAGGAGAGTCGTCCCCGTCCGTTGACCAGGTGCATCACCGTGACGGGGTGCGGCGCGGGCTCCGCGGCGGTGATGCGCTGGACGACCCAGGCAGATAGGGCGTCGCCCTGGGTGATGAAGGCGTCCCCGGAGTGCTTTTTCGCTTCACCGTAGATGGCCTCCGCTGCCGCTCGCGGTAGGAAAATCATGCGCGTGTCTCTTGGTCGGTAGAACAGCCTGTGCCACAGGAAGAAGACGATGAAAAGGAACAGGTTCAAGCCGCTCACGAGCTTGGGGCCGGCAAAGGTCCCCGTCGCGGCCTGCGCGTCCGTCTCGAGGGCGTCGAGGGCATCCTCTCTGGCGCCGAGAACACGGGGGATCTCGTCGTCCTTGCCAGCCAGCTGGAGCGACCAGGCATGCAATAAATGCGTGAGCCCAACGCCATCGAACAACGTGTGCGGCCAGACGACGGAGACGAGGGTCGCGTCCTTGAACGAGGTGGTCAACAGCGCAATCTGCGGCGCCTGCGTCGCCAAGAATTGCTTCATGTTGGACGGAAATCCCTTCGGGACAGCCAAGCTTCGGAAGTCCATGTCTCCGGCAATAGATTGGGAATAAGCCACGTCGCGAGGCTCGGGGAAGTGCTTGGCCAGACTGTGCTCGCCGATGCTCATGGATGAAAAGTCCTGCTTGGTAAATGCGACCGCCGGCTGTTCGCTGGTGAAGCGTCGCGGAACGCGTAATTCTAATTTCCCGTCAGACTATCACACCATCAGCATGGAAACAAAGGAAATCAGGTTGCATCTGAAGACGAACAGTTCTGTGAAGGCGCCCGCCGAGCTTTCGCCAGTCGCCATGCTCGAGCAGCTGCGCAAGCGCGAGATGAAGCTTATCGACGTCCAAAACATCGTTGAATCTGAAAAGCCAAGAAACGAACTTTTCGTTCATCGAGGCGGCATCTCCCAAGTGCACTGGGTAGACATCATATTGATCATCCTGCGAAGGCGAAGACATGGCAAGCTTCCGAGCATGTAGCGTCTGGTCAACAGAGCGGCCAAAGGTCCAGGGGTCTGGGGAATGTGGAATATAGATATAAGTCGCTTCTGTAGAAGATTAATAAGTGGGAATGGACACTAACTGGCTCTGGGTAGAGATTTGCAAGGTCTCGGATGCCCGTGCCCAGCTAAGCTTTATTCCAGCGCGAACTGTCGTTGCAGCGAACCACTCACTTGTCGCATGCAGCATTTCAATATCTAGGGGGAGAAAAGTACAATCAATTCTAGTCTATCATGATCCCAAAGAAAAAAGAAGGTCATCTCGATTCATGTGAAATGCTCTCGTTTTCGCTTCAAAAAACGCACTTTGATGGAGCCCTGGCAAAGGAATGTCACTCACTACTGCCTACTTTTACTGATGAATCTCACTCACCTTTCTCAGGCTCTCAGACAAGCCAGGGCCCATGTCTTTCACTTATTCACTCATCTTCCGACATAAGCACGTGGGCGTACATAGATGACAAAATGAGCACTCATCAAATTTGTACTTCAACCGTAATAAATCAACACATCCGCACATATGACCAATTACCCATATGCCGAGGTCAACCGCCCTAACTTACAACTAGTGCCGTCACCATTCTAACTTCCCATGCAATAATCAATGGCAACCAGCACACCATGCAACGGTGCTGTCACCACAGATGCAGCACCAGCTGGTGCAGTCCTCAATTCCATCGCGCATCTCAATGGTAAAGGTGCCCCGGCTCTTGAGGGCAGAAGTCATGGGCTGCGCAGCAACGAGGCCGGCCAGGACAGCAACGAGGGAAACGGACAGCTGCATGGTTCCTAGACACGAATTAGTATGTCGATTGCTTTTATGAAGATGGTGTGAAATACTTGGGTGTATAAAGGGTTGACTCTGTGAGTGTAAAAAGTGATGTTGCAGGTGAGCTAATAAGTAGACTGATTGATGGGCTATTTTGAATCTTGCTTTCGGATCACTTCATCCAATATTTATACATGAATGAGGACCGGAATTCAGCACCATTCGCGACATTCCGTATGCGATGTTCCGATGGCTTCCTATTGCTAGTTTTGGAAGGGAGAGAATGCACGACATGTGAGTAAGACTGAAGCTGACAGACGGTTTTAGGAGGAGAGTGCTCTCGTGATCGTAGGACACGCAAACGCAGAGCAAATCTGCCACAAAATAAGCTTAGATTGTATCGGATTTGGGGACATGTTTCCGTCTGAGGCAGCCTTTGCCGTTATTGATGTTGCAAATGACATCATATTCCCATCTGTGGAGGTCCATGCTCACGCAGCCTAGCTGGTTACCGCAGTCTTAGATTACTGTCGTGTGGAAGACTAGCATAGGATGGCTGGTCAATTGAAGATGTTCTCAGATCGTTTAGCATCGATGCATCTCCCAATAAACCTATCCCCCGAGGATCCCATAAGGTCTTGAGTGGTAAGTTGTGATGTGACAGGCCCCAAGCGTCCCAAGCCCAAGTTCAAACAACTTATGTACCCTATACCTCATAGCACCTGCAGATGTACCTCTCGCTAACCCAAGTTAGTAGGGCCAATCGCCCCACCAGATCGGGCGGATGAAAGTCGCCCCGCCTGGCGCAACAAAATCTGCCACCTCCCAGACCCCAAAGTCGGCGGTGTGAGAATTTTGTCGGTCAACGCAGGCAGAATCACCATCCGGGCGAATCTGCCACTGCTTAAGGTGCCATCTCGGTATTCTGACTTCGCTCTTCTTTGCGCCTTGCGCCGTGCGCCGTTTCTTCGTATATTCTTGGTCTCATATTCTAATAACCCTGGTGCGCGTTCCAAAGCGTGCGCCAGGAACCGCTTCCTGGCCATTTTCCCAGCCATCACCACCCTCCCTTGAGCTGGCGGCTTCATCCCACTTTGCAGCCAACCGCCGCGGCGCGCTGGGGGCCTCTGCGTCGCCATGGGACGAAAGCCCAACCCTCTAATACTCGAGTACTTTGTCCGCGGGGCCAAGCTCAACGACAACAGCAACCGCTACCAGCACACCTGCAAACGATGCGGCGAGAATTTTCCCAAGGGTCGGATTGACAGCCTGACGACGCACATTACGAAAAAATGCCCCGCCATTTCCGACTCGGATCGCATGCGGGCCTGCTTGGAGCTTCATGGCCTTACCAGTGCCCGCGCCGCCGCCGCCGAACGACTGAATAATGGAAGTGGCCCCAGAGGTGCCCGCCCTGCTGCCTCCAGCGTCTTGCCGCAGGAATGGAGCGCCTTGGAGACTCTGGCCGAGGCCTCGCGGCAGGTTGATCTTAACGAGAACAATCGTGTGCCGCCCAAAGGACAAGAGGCCCCCGGCTCCGCTGATCCTGCGTTTGTCAATGCGAGATTCGAGTTACAAGAACAATTCACCCTCGACAACCCACCCGCAGGCTACGAGGATCGTGGTAATGCCGTAGCCAATGGCAAACGGACTACCAACGAGGCCGAGGCCGAGGCCGAGCCTGACCAAGCAAACGCTTCTAAGATCGACTTTAGCTTGGATGCTCCTCAGGTCTCGCCAACCGGCGTGGAAATGTCCGCCGAGGAGAGACTGCAGGCGCTATTACCTGCGACCGACTCCTCGCCGGACGCCTCCAACATTTCCGTGGCCGTTGCAGCCGCAGCTCGCCTCAACCCGTCTTTCCTCGACCCCCAATTAGTCGACAGCGAACCCTCTTCAAGCACGCCATCCGCCCCCGAAGCCAATAATATCATTGATGTTACGTCGCCTGTGGCCAACGACGCGACCGCCGCCCAGCCCTGGGGTGAAATGACGTACCTCGCGGCCACTGCGGCTGTTCCGCTCCTCGCAGAGCACCAGACACCACCTGCGCCTCTCAACCGTGGCGGCATACGCATGGACACAAGCGACGCTTCCATTCTCGGTAGACCTCGCCATTCCCGATCGCGGTTCACTCCGGCGCGCAGGAAGGAAGTCCAGGAGGTTCGGAAAATCGGTGCCTGCATTCGATGCCGAATCCTTCGCAAGAACTGCGGCAAGGGAAATCCCTGCGATACTTGTAGAAAGGTCCTCGCCCCACGCGTGTGGCGGACGGGTTGTGTTCGCACACGATTGCATGAACAGCTTGACCTCTACTCAGCTGGAGTTCAAGTGGTGCTGTCGCAGAACCGAATTAATCTCCTGAAAGAGCAACTACAACTGACCAACAACGGAAGTGTCATTGAAGTCTCTCACTTCCCTGAAGCGGAGAAGCGCATCGTTCTCGGCACCATGGAGACACTCCTCGAGCCAAATGAGAGCCAGGCGGAAGCTCGAAACAGCACAGATCCATTCCGACAAGCAATCATGATTGATCAAGATACGGAGGATATCCCTAGTAAAATTGAGTTATATATGCGCGACGTCCTGCCGCTCTTCATCGAACGAGAGCCCTCAAAATTCACTCGCATCACGCTCGAGACTGCCCTGGAGCAGCAAGCCCTGGAGGAGGACGAGCTCCTGAGCAAGGCGCTAGAGCTCTGGGGTCTTGTCGAGAGCATCGACCGCGAGCGGCAGTGGACGATCCTGGAGCGTCCCGCCGAGCAGGACGCTGAGGCTCGCTGGATCAGCGAGGCGCAGCACGAAAACGACGCCGACATCTACACCATGATCTGCATGCAGCTCAACGCCGCGGCGGAGCGCAAGGCCAACAGCACCTCCAAGGCGCTGCTCAACCACATGGACCGCCTGCTGACCGACAGCAAGACCAGGGTCGGCTTCCGCATGTTCCTGACCGCGCTCGTCTTCCTCAACTGCGTCGAGAAGTCCACCTGGGCCTTCAAGGCCTGGGAGCAGGACCATCTGCGCGGCGGCTGGCCGCTCGAGCGCGACCCCAGCGTCTTCGCCCAGCAGGGCGGTAACCTCGCCGGCTTGCTCAAGATGCTGCTCGCCATCCGCAAGGCCCTCCCGCAGACCCGGCGCGACGAGAATGGGAAGCTGGCCGCCGCCCAGAACTCGGACCCGGCGGTCACGGCCTACTTTGAAAAACTTGATCTAGAATGCAAGGCTTCCCCAAAGCTCCCTGTTCTTCTCGAACCCTCAAAACTTGGCAAAATGGTCTTGTACTGACAGATGTATTCTAGATGACTCGATCGAATCTCGGCAGAATGGCTCGCAATTCTCACCCGCCGACTCCCGTTCCCTGGAACTCATGTTCTGCTCTCACCTTCTCCTTCCAAACTCAGCATAGGGGCTACTCTTTTCTCGACTTCAAAAGCTAGGATGACGGATGATTACGACTGGAGTTCTCTGTTTCTCTTACTTGTTATGCAGGTTTACCTTCACATATTAGACGAAGCGCGGTATATGCACACAAAAAAAAAATCTAGGCGGCGAAAAAAATTCGCATGGGAAGCAGCCTGGCGTTTCATGGATAACAAAAGGTTTGGGCAACCTTACAGTAATGAATACATGAAGTCAATTTTGCTCTACTTCCCAGTTGTCGAGGGGCACTTTTACGGAGTGTTGTCTTGCATGCTCTGGACTTAAGTTGAAGGTCGTGATGCATTTCATCTCATCGTACTTGCTATCCTATTTGTACCACATCGTCCCGATTGCTCCAACGCCTCGAATGCCAAAGTCTAAATAGCGCACGAGGCAAGCGATAGAAAAGTCCCCTCCCCTCCCAACTGCCATCAAGCAGAGCAAGTCAACGTCGAGGATAGGGCTTCTAACCTGCTGTCGCGCTTCCTGCACCGGTGTATCCGTCCTGCTTGCCGCCATTGGCGGTAGCAGGCGTCGCCGCTGCCGATCCCGGCGGCCTCTTGGGCTTCTTGAAGCAAGCAAACTCGTTCTTGCTGTTCTCCCGCAGCTTCTTCAGCACGGTGCGCATCTCAGGTAGCTCGCTCTGCAGGCGCGCACGCGCGTCGTTGTCCGTCCGCCCGTCGAGCTCCTGGTAGATCTGGCTCTGTAGCTCCGACGCGCGGTCCGTCGTGTAGTGGCTCAGCGTTTGCGCCACAAACTCAACGTCGAGCGTGGCTTGCATCAGCGCCTCGAGCGTGTACTTTGGCCGTGTGCGGAAGGTCTCCAGCAGCTGTAGGGAGGTCTGCTCTAGTAGAAAGCTCAAGACCTGGGGTGTCAGAGAAGGGGCTGTCGTGGACACCTGGGAGTGCACGAGCACCAGTGTCAGTAGTGCTTCGTAGATGTAAGGTTTGGCTGCCGCGGGTCTCTGGTTCGCCTTGGGTACCCAGTTCGGGGACGCCAGACCAGTTTGGATAATATCGCGGAGCTTCTCGATGGAATGTTTGGTGTAGGACTGGAATAGCCGGGCATCAATTTGACCCAGCACATCCTTGATAGTCTTGGACTCATCAGTCAGCTTTACAGAGAAGGCGTTTTCGAATTGTGAGTTCAAACTTGGCACCACCTGGGAGCGCAAGGCCTGCAGGTTGCTCAATGTTAGAAGCATTCTGACATTGCGATCACCAGCATCCAGGGTGCTCTTGCCGGCCGAGGATGTGCTGGTGTATACAGTAGCGGCTTGTGACCAGTCGTCTTCCTCCGTCTTTTTCAGAGCGCGCTCTGCATTCTCTACCATCCCACTTAAAGCCTTGTACAGAGTTGTGACGTATTGACTGCGAACCATCTGAAGCAGCTTGGCTGGTGGCGGCAGAACAATGCTCGGCGCCCCTTGCTCCGTTGTTGCATCTGAAATATAGAGAATCTTTTGCATGCCGGTGAGAAGAGTGCCCTCAAATGCAGCAAAGCTGGCCGGCATTCTGGTAACGTCGCCCCTTTCACTGGAACGCTGCCAGTCTTCCACGTGCTTAATATTTTCAGCATCACGATTCCATGCCGCGCAGAGGGCAGTGACACATCGCTCTCGGGAGGCACCGATGAGAAGCTTAAGTCTATCCATCTCTTGGTTGGGCCCTTTCGCGGCGGCTACGGGCGCAATAGTAGCCATCTCTGACGCTCCAGATCCAACTAGCGCAAGCATTCTCGACAGGTAGTGCACACCACTGAGCGAGTTTGACCAAGGTGGCCAGAATGCGAGTTTTTCCCAAGGCTCCCCCCTACTAGGAGATGGAGGCGGTGGGTTGCTGGGATCGAAGTTGAAGCGCGGGTCACGCAAAGCTGTTGGTGTGAGGGAACCGGGAACGCCGTTGTTAGACGCTGGTGAGCTTGGGTTCGGCGTCAAAGGCGATAGAAGAATAGATATGTCTTCAGGAGGCAGCCCAGCAAAGAATGCATATATGTGTTCTCTGATCTGCTCGACAAGCTCGACTGCGCCTTGTGATAGTTGGTTAACACGTTCGCTGGACAACTCGTGATGCACTTGAGATTCTCCGTTGTAGCCAATAGGCAGAGTCCGCTGGGTTCGGCCATCGATGAAGCCCTGAGCAAGTGACCAAAATTCGACAATTTCACCCATGATCCCTTGCGAGGAGATGAGGTTGCTCAGGAAAGTGTACATCTTTTCCCAGAGTTCAATGACCTCGGCCGAATCATTGACTCGAGGTCTGCGGTCGATTGCTTGTCTGCCGAGACCGTTCAGATACACACCAGCCTGATTAGGGGTGGGCTTCTCGCTGGCAGCCAGCCGTCTTCGTAAGACCTCAATCTCTGTCTTCTGACGGTCACCTGTCACCTGGATCTTGCTCTTCAGATGATCGTAGCGGCTTATTAGCCAGACCCAGATGGGGCTCTCCTTGACTCCCAGTTCCAAGAGCAAACTGATTAATTCGATGTGTTGATCTTGCACACGGCCAGCCGTAGCATTGGGCTTCGAATGGGATGAGGATGAGGACAGCTTCTTCCAAACCTCGGTCTTGAATGAGTCCCCCTGCCGGCTGACGTCGTTCCACATACGAGCTGCGAGAAGAATCTGGTATAATTGTGTGTCATCGGGTGTACCACCTTTCAGTTGTTTGCTCAAGTGCCGAGCCTGGTCGGCAAATGTTCTCGCACGGTTGTAGCTTTCGACTAAGCTTTCATAATCCTTGCGCTTAATGCTATCCGCAACGATTCCGCTCAGGTCGACATATTCCCTGAAATTTGAGAGGTGAGTCGCGACAACCTTGAGATGCTCCTCCTTCTCGCGGCCGCCAAGCGCAGGACCCCAGACTTCTTCAGCTTTAGCAGAAACATCGAGTAGTGGAGCTTTGATACCAAGAACACCATATTCACTCTCCTTGGTCAAGGCATTTTTCTTTCTGTTGTCGGATACGGGAAAAGCCAATTGGTTGTTAAAGGCAAGCTTGCTGTCGCTATTGCGAAAACTGCTGCGACTTGCGTGACGCGAGTGTGTCTTCGGCTGCGGTTCTTCTCCGCGGTACTTCATTTCCTTATAGACGTTATCGATGGTTGCCTTGGCTTTCACGAATCTTTCGAAATTGGATTCGACAAGGACCTTGAGTGACGCAGACTTTTGGTCGATGGAGGCGGAGAGCGCGTCTAGGCCTTGCAGCAGGCTCCGTGTGTCTGCGTCGGAGTGCATCTGCGAGAGGAATAGGGACGGTGAGAATGTCGTCGACGAGAGAAGGAAGCGATTTCCTAACAGAGACATGTTAATCATTGGGGTCAGGGGGAAGCAATGCAACCAATTTGCACATACGAAGGCGAATGTCATCCTGCATTGGCAGCCCAAGGTTCTTCAAGCTGCGAACGACGCTGTCAGAGGAGCCCAGGGGATCTGGTTCGTCTCTCTGCACGAGACTATTCATCCCTCCCTTGCCATCGGCGGTATTCATCAAATTGCGCCGCTCATTGACCGTAGATTCGAGGGCCTGGTACCGGGATGTTCGCTTATTGTTGCCCCAGGCGTCCGTTCCGTCCGTCGCTGCGTCTTCGGCATCCTTCTCAGCCGGCCATTCAGACGGATATGGCGATGGTAGCTGGTAAAACTCCAGCACCGTCCTCTCGAAATCAGCCATTGAGATGGATTGATTGCGATGATGTGCCTGGTGGCAGAGCGTTCAGGGGACAGGCCCCTTGGCGCAAACAAGCGACAGGTACAAATTGGGAGAGCGAGGCCCACGGAGAATCGTATTTCGAGTGTCGTAAATTTCGTACGTAATATCGCAATGTTTTCAACCGCCGGATCCTGTCCTTTGGTTAACCGTTGCTGTTTGAAGCTATCATAGGCGAGCAGTCTCGCAGTGTTCGGTCAGCAACGCGCGATGACCACAGAGCCCACATCAAGCTCAAACGACCCCACAGCCCACACCTGCCGCAGGAAAGCGAGGTGTGGCTGGGGAGACGCATGGTTACATGTGGCTGGTGCAGTCTCGGTGGCCTTGCACGCATTTCCGACGGCTCCGACTCGGGCGGCCGGAGTTCCACAATTCTGTTGCGCCAACAGCAGGGAGCCCCGGTGGCGCAGAGGCTGGCGCGCCCAGCAAAGGGCCGAAGAGACGTGCGGCAGAGAAAAAACTGCAAGCCTGCGGCAACTGCGAACTGTGGCTAGTGTTCGGCCAAGCCGCAGCCAAGGCTTGCTATGGTTCCTGGTGCTACCAGACCAGCGCGGCCATAATAGCATATCGACGGCCTTGATTTTTTTGTCCACACCTCCCTTCTCTCAACTTGCGTCACTTCTTTTTTTTTTACGTCTTCGTCTGCGCATCTGGTCTGGCTTTGCTCTCTACTTTTCTGGACAGATTATCTACAACACTACCTTCACAATGCTGGCTATTCGCTCCCTCCCCGTCAGGCAATGCCTGCGCGCTGCTCCCCGCGCTGCCACTTGGTCTGTTGCTGTAAGGACGATCGGCCAACTACCGCAGTCAGTTTCAGTTTGCTGACGCACGACTTCCACAGAACCAGCGATTCTACTCTTCTGCCGGCGACCGCGTTGCCAAGTACGAGGGCACCAAAGACGCCAAGGTACGACATATCCTTACATCCGGCTGGACCGTGTAAACCGATGCTTCGATGATGCGCGACTTGTCGATGTATACTGCTTGCATGCTCCATGGTCGAGCCATGCTTATTAGCAACCCGAATAATAAATACTGACATCGTATATAGGGCAACTACCTTGTCTCCCTGATTGAGGGTGACGGTATTGGTCCCGAGATTTCCGAGTCTGTCAAGGACATCTTCTCTGCTGCCAAGGTCAGTCCATTCACTCACGCCAAACGCACTGCCACCGTCATCTAATGCGCACTACTAGATTCCTATTGCTTGGGAGCCTGTCGATGTTACCCCCATCATCAAGGACGGCAAGACCGCCATTCCCGATGCTGCCATTGAGAGCATCAAGAAGAACAAGATTGCCCTCAAGGGTCCCCTTGCTGTACGTACACAATCGTGGCACTCGCATGCGTCATGTCCTCCGCATCGAATCTAACAATTGCTCCCATAGACCCCCGTCGGCAAGGGCCACGTCTCCCTCAACCTCACCCTCCGCCGTACTTTCAACCTCTTCGCGAACCTCCGTCCCTGCCGCTCCGTCGCTGGCTTCAAGACCCCCTACGACGGCGTCGACACGGTCCTGATCCGTGAGAACACCGAGGGCGAATACTCGGGCATTGAGCATGTTGTCGTTGACGGTGTCGTCCAGAGCATCAAGCTCATCACCCGCGAGGCTTCGGAGCGCGTTCTCCGCTTCGCCTTCCAGCACGCCCAGTCCATCGGCCGCACCAAGGTCCGCGTCGTTCACAAGGCCACCATCATGAAGATGTCCGACGGTCTCTTCCTCAACGTCGGCCGCCAGGTCGCCAAGGACTTCCCCGATATCGAGTTCGACGCCGAGCTTCTCGACAACACCTGCCTCAAGATGGTCACCGACCCCAACCCCTACAACGACAAGGTTCTCGTCATGCCCAACCTGTACGGTGACATTCTGTCCGACATGTGCGCCGGTCTGATTGGTGGTCTCGGTCTGACCCCCTCCGGCAACATCGGTGACGAGTGCTCCATCTTCGAGGCCGTCCACGGTTCCGCTCCCGACATTGCCGGCAAGGGCCTGGCCAACCCCACCGCTCTCCTCCTGTCCTCCATCATGATGCTGCGCCACATGGGTCTCACCGAGAAGGCCGTCCAGGTTGAGAAGGCCATCTTCGACACCATGGCTGAGGGCAAGGCTCTCACCGGCGATCTTGGCGGCAAGGCCAAGACCAGCGAGTACGCCTCTGCTATCATCAGCAGACTGTAAATAGATTTGCGGATGATTCCCATGGTTGTTCGATTGCCCCGTTTTACATTATTTTTTCCTTTGTTCATTGATGAGACATTTCTGGTTGGGTCTCGGAGCTCCTTGTCGACATAGCACATTGTCGGTGTGAGCACGGATACTTCAGCAGGAACTTAGACCAGCCCCCGCAGGGTTTTGGGTAGATGATTTGACTCGTGTACCAATAGCGGCAGCAGCAGGAGATGGAATTTGGGTTGTAGAGCGATGGAGAACCGCGTTCTCTGGACTGTCAGAGATGCATCCGATGACAGTGCACTAGACTTTTAATTGGAGAAAAAAAAAGAATAAACAACGCATTAGAAATACCTACATTTAAGTCCTGTAAATACATCACTATGTGAAATTCTGGGTTGCTAAGTGATAGAAAAGAGACAGTATTAGAACATGACGACAAGCACAGCTTGGCCGCAGCTGGTACAAGATCCAAAAGACGGACATCCATTCAACGATAAAAGTAGCCAAAACAAAAAGGGAAAACAGCACTCAAGAGGAGAAAATGCTCCATCCAAAATTGTCCAAAATACAGGGAAACCATACCCTAGGATGCCCAAGATACGAAGACTCAAACAACACCAAGAACCAACAAAGGCTGCGCGCCGGTAGCTCGCGCGGTAACTCGAGCCGGTAACTGAAACAATCTGTCCAAAAAGACAAAGGGGGCCATCTGCGCCAATTTCCAAAAAAAAAAAAAGGATTCTTGCAAAAGAGAGCAAAGAGGAATGGGGGTAGGGTGTGAGAAAGGAGAGGTGAACGGATCTACAGACGTCCGCTGCGAATCTCCTTTTCAAAGATTTTTATGCCCCATACGTCGTAAAACTGCATGGGACCGACCGTCGTGTAACGTAGCCGCGATCCGCTTTCATGCAAGCGCTCGTCATCGCTGTCATCGCTGTCGTCGAGGCCGACGGCGTCTGGCGGGAAGAGCGGGAGGTGCGCATTGCTGACCTGGATGGAGGTAGGATGCGACGGAGGGAGGGGGCCGAGCAACGTCGGCACAAACGCCCCCGTGGCGACGGGATGTTGCAGCTGCTGCTCGGCCCTGGAGAGCCGACGCGGGCAGAGCTCGTCCTCGTCGTCGGGCTCCCCCTGCCGCACAACCCGGTCGACGCGGTCGTCTTCCATGGCGATCCACTCGAGCTTCATGTCCGGGTAGTGGGAGAGGTTGTCGACCATGAAGCGCAGGGTCTCACGGACGACCCACAAGCACGTATCGTTGCTCTTGAAGTGCAGGATATTGATGGCGCGCAGATTGACGAGCTCATGAAAGTACTGCATGAAAACGTGCTGGCGTTCGATATTGATTAGTACTAGTCAAACGTGCTCGACTCGAGGGGAGGTACTTACCACAGCATTTCTATTCATGCTGATCGCCAGCTCCTCTAGTTGTACACCGAGGTTGCAAATCATAACCATTGTCTTCTCATTGATATCCCAATTGGCCTCTTTTGACTCGTCCTTGATCATGAGACGCTTAAGGGTGTGAATGTGCTTCTTAAGCACAATTCGCCGAATCTGATCAATCGTGACAGAAGCCCTCGGCGTGAAGCTAGCAGGAAGATGATCGACGCTGCGCTCGAGTAGAAACAGCTCGTGAAGCTCTTCCAGGCCAGACGCAAATGTCAAAAAGGCATTTGAGACATTGTCCGTGAAGATGCTTCGAAGAGGTAGTGGATTCACTGCATTTTCTTTGGCCAGAGCCGTCCAAATGGGTGCCTGGTTGCCAACGTTGAGTAAGGCCAACTCCTTCAGGGCACCTAGATTCAGTGCTCGACAGAGGACTGAGGCCTTCGCGGGAAGTAGATCAATTTTCAAGACTTCAAGAGACAGACCCCTGGTGCTGCGAAGATAATCATTCATCTGACTGTCGTTGCTCTTGGGCACATTTCCTTTGAAAAGGTCCCGGGAAGGGACGACATTGTCACGACGACGTCTCGCAGAATCCTCCACGGATGGATTATAGGTCGAACGAGAAGTCGACGGCCCTGCAGAAGGCAGCTCATCTCTCGAGCCAGTATGGCGCAACTGACCGGCATCGGGGGGGGAGTCTACGAGGGTGGAGTGTGAGGACGGGATATCTTCAAGCTTTTGTCTCAGCGGGAGCTTGTTGGAATTATCCAACGGGTTCGCCGTGTCAGCATTTCCGACGGTCTCGGAGTTTGTGGCGGCGGAAGTGGACGCGAAACAGAAGCTAGGTTGAGCTTCGTTATCTTCGTCGCCATCAGTCTGCTTGTCTGCATCCTGATTCTGTTTCAGACTGGGCATCTCGCCGGACTCAACATATTTTCGTGCAGCCTGCTCTATAGTATTCAGTATTTCTTGGTGAGTTGCTGAAAGCTCCTTTGGGCCATGTAGGAGGGTCACTAGTTTGGATGAGATGCCGGTGAGAGAAATAATGAACTCTTGACCAGGTGACAGAGCTGGAGGCTTAGTTGCCGAAGACTCCTCGGCTTTCACGTTGACCGCATCCAAGTTCATCTGAGGCTTCTTGTGGAGACTGGGTTCAACACCAAGTATTTTGCCGAGGAGAACTTCCTGTTTCTTCCATTCCTCTTGAGCTCGGAAGTTTCGGACTGGCTCAGGTGGTGCAAAATTTGGAGGGTGTGCGTTTGGGGGGTCAGGAAAGTCTTCATCAGTGGATTCTTCAGCATCCGACTCATGGGAAGCTCTCCTGGCTTGCGATGCCAAAGACCGGGATAAAGATAGCTTGAGCTGTGTCAAGGTCGAGTGTGAGTGCTTAACAGAGTCCGCAATCTCCGTTACAACATTCATGTCATCAATGTCTAGAACAGCCAGGTTTTTGAGGTTCTTGAAACCGGAGAGTCTCATAGCATCCTGCGGCTGCTTTGGAGTGCGATTCTTGGACACGGATCGGGATCGCGTGTGGGGTTCATTCTGCAAGACATGATGCGAAATAGGATGCGGCGAGGCCATCGAGGACTGCAAAGGCGGGAAGGCTGTGTTTGACCAATGCGAATGCCCATAGACCGGGCTGGGCGGGGAGTGGTGCTGATGGAAGCTGATGGGCAAAGGAGGTGGTCTCGAGTAGTAGGAATCACCAGCCTGCATACGAATATGCAGGGTTCGAAGCGACTTTAACTGTCGCAGTCGCCTATACACCGGTCGACTGAGCTCGATCCGCACATTCCATCTATAAGGTAACTCTACATTAGTGTATATCCATGGCGGGGGGGTTATACGTAGACATACCGAAAGGATTCAAGAAAGTGAGCTTTCTGGAGGGTCAAGAAGAGTAAGGTGTTGAAGAACTTGCCACAGCTTGACGAGTATAGATACGGTTGATAGGACCGCTCTCCCTTTATTCCAGAACTCAAAGTATCCATAGAGAGGTCTCTTAGGTGTCTGGCGTAATCATACTGGCTAGTGGTGAAGGTGTCAAGACCGCCAGCAAGGCCATCTACAGGGGAGTCAAAGCTAAGATCGTCATCGTCGGGGAAGATGATGTGAAAATCGCGGTACATGATAGCCGATGCAAGATCGTGAAGATGCTTGGAGACGAGGGCGACGCAGATGAGATCGCCCGAAGAGCACTGAGGCGACAGAGATGAGCTTAGGAGGCCGTGGGTTAGGCTGGCGAGACAGGACTTACACAGGAGAGAACATGGCGCTGAGTCTCTATGGGCAAGTCAGTAAAGCGGAAAGCCGAGCCGGGTACGGCAGCAGAAGCCTCGTCGCCTCCAGCGGACATGATGACTGGCGACGGGTAAGTACAAGTCGTCTGAAGATGATGATAGTATCGGGCCTGGGTCAACCTGTGGAAGACCCAGGCGGGGTGATGAGTAGCGGCGGGGCTTGCCGAGTGGACGAGTTGGATAGGGACAGGACGACGATGGTGCCGTCGTCGCAAATGCTGAAGCTATCGGAAGTGCATATGATGCGACGACGAGTTTTCAAGGAAGACGACGAGGCTGTCAGCTGCTAGGTGGACAGTGGGAAGATGAAGTGATGATGGTGGAGGTTGGATGGTTGGCCGAAGCGCTCGGGAAGCTGGAAGCGTCATGAAGCTGGACAGGGTTTAGTATTTAGGGTCTAGGGGGCTAGCAGGGGGTACATTGGGGCAAGACGCAGTGTGGCGGGGTAAAAGGCGGCTAGCTGTCTGCAGGACAAGTACCTACAGGCTAACACGACACGTTGGGAGCGGGAGTTGGGTGCCTGTCCTGTATTGAGGCAGGGCATTCTGTCGCTTGATTTGCCTGGCTTTGTTCGTATACTTTGTGCATGGCTTAGCGACCTTATTTACTTGGCCTAACTTACTGGTCCATTCAATTATGATGCGCGCTTGTCATCCCTCCATCCGGCCCATCCCATGCTCCCAGCTATCAACTCTGACGCCTGGCAGGTCATATCAGGTTTACAGCAAGGAAATGTGTAGGCAGTTCTGCACGTACCACGCTGTCAGATGGAACAAGTGTTGTACTACCGGGAACGCTGTCGTCAAATGCGGTGCTGGATAGCACAACAAACCCGTTGCACAGTGTCCCAAGAGTTGCACTGACACGGAAGCAAGCCTCCGACTGTACTGTAGTAACCACGGGGCAGTCGCACAGGCAATGTACATACCATGTCCAAGGTCTTGGTAGTTGTGGCCTGGCATTGAGGTACACTCGGCAGGCGAGCTGGGCCTTACCTGGAGTCCCAACATAATTCCAAGAAAGAAAAAAGACCTCAGCGCTCGTATTTGCTTGTTGATTCTAGTTACGCAATAGTGCATTCCATAATCGTCCCATATGATAACTGCCGTATGTTGCTGCTGGGATTTCAAGTCTCCCGTGAACCGGCTTCAGTAATTCAGTGCCACGCTAACAGTGCTCCCTTTACAACATACATTGTACATACATACATACATAGGTACATAGGTAGGTAGAGAGACGACAACTCCACCTGGTAGCCTGCTCGACTTCCATCCGCATTATTGGCAGACGGATGAAACGTTCTCCCAGCCTTATTACTCCTCTACATATAATGAGCTCCCCAGTCTCTTTGCAAAATTTCATATGTTTTCGTTGACCTCGTTCTCTCATCCTCTCTCTCCAGCCACGAACAACTCTCTCCAGCCACGAACAACTCTCTCCGCGCATGTTGCACAGCCCCCCCGCAAACACGCGATCAGGCTCATCGCCGCCACTTCGCCACTCTCATCAGCCACCTCCGTGACTTACCGTTCCGATCTTGATTCCCACATCTCGACAGAGTCATTTTCGGAATCAATTCCAGAGAGTCCCCTCGCGCCATGGCCGACACCGAGGAGCCCCAGTACACTACGCTATCAGAGAGAATCGCCGCGCTCAACAAGAACAAGACGTTTGCTGCCAATGGGCCGCCGTCAGCCAAGCCGGCCCGGCGTGCGCCGCCGCCGCCTCCCCCAGGCCGCGCACAAACAGGCGCCGAAGGCTCGAAGCCTGTCACGCCGACAGTCCCGGTCCGGCCAACCAAGAGCAACCCCCCTCCCCTGCCGCGAAGGGACACGCAGACCTCGATAACCAGTCAGGATGCGGCTCGCCCACCTCTGCCGTCCAGAACGTCATCTACCCAGCAACCCCCCGCTCTTCCTCAGCGCCAGCCTTCCACGCAACCAAACGGCTTATTGGATGTTCGCCGCGATTCAACATCCTCTGAGGTGTCACAAAACTCAACTAAGTCATCCAAGTCTGCCGGACAGAGCAGCTGGTCCACCACGAGCCAAAACTCGGCGACGGCAGCTCCCAGAAAACTGCCACCAATCCAACCACAGGAGACGCAAAAGCCCGTGTCAACGCCCAGTCTGCCGCCTAGGCTACCAATCAGAGGAAATAAGCAGGATGCAACCCCGGCAAGGCCACGTATCATGGGCTTTGGTTCATCTCAAGCCCCAAAGGCAACCACGAACGGGCAAGATGCCGATGGCCCACCGCCTATCCCAACAGCCACTCGCCCTTCCGCTCTCCAGATCAAAGAAGTCTCGTCTCGGGCGACTCAGCCTCAGCCTGCGCCGGAACTAAATAACTGCTTCGCCTGCCGAGACTGGAGCGCACCCGATGCCGTCGCCGCACAATACCCAAGACAGTCGGTCCCTCGCAATGACCCGGTAGGGTACCTGGCTCATAATCTGTGCTCTGCTTTCCCATCATATAGCGACAAAGCTAGAGCCATCTTTACCTGGTGTCATCATAACATTGCATACGACACCGGAGCGTTCTTTGGAAACAGTGTCAAGCACCAAACGGGGGAATCGACCATCTTCAGCGGTCTGGCTGTTTGTGCAGGCTATGCGGAGACGTACAAAGCCATTGCCAACCGAGCTGGGCTCGAATGTGATGTCGTAGGCGGCCACGGTAAAGGATTTGGCTACACGCCGCTCAAAGATGGCGAGCCCGTTCCTCGGGCAGACCCCAGCGGCCATGCGTGGAATGCCGTCCGGATCGACGGCGGTGGATGGAAGCTTCTTGACGCTTGCTGGGGTGCCGGCAACGTAGACGGCGCAACTCAGAGCTTCAACAAGGTTTTTGCGCCGATTCATTTCAACGCGACCAACGAGCAGTTCGGTGCTCGGCACTTTCCCGAGAAGTCAAAGTTCCAATACCGCGAGGATGGTCGCACCGTAAGCTGGGAGGAGTACTACAGAGGCCGTGCGAATGGCGAGCCAGTCACAATCTTCTCAAATACTGCCGAGGAGGGCATCGACAACTCCAGCATGGAGCCTGCGAACAAGCATATCCAAGTCAACAGCGGCCAGATCATCCGATTCCAGTTTTGCAAAATCTGTCCACACTGGAAGTCAGAAAAGAACGGCCCAGGCAAGCCACCTCTCTTTGTTCTCAACATTCACGGTTTAGACGGCCGCAAGGATGACATGGTGCCAATTGAAACGGACGGTTATTGGCACTGGCTTGACGTTAATTCTCGAGATCTCGGAGCACCGGGCCAGAAAGTCGAAGTGATGCAAATCACTTCTGTTGATCACAAGGACGCCCGAGGCCTCTCCGCGCGCGACTTCTTGGCTGCCAAGGGTAGGAAAGCCATGGCATTTTCCTTCTTGACGCAGTGGATACTTGAGTAATCACGTCCACCTCTATTCGTCTGTTCCTTTCTTCCGTATACGAGAGTTTATCAGAAGCATTTCACCTTGGAGTTATGGGGCATCTGGGTTTCAGCTGCATTGCATCGAGCCACGACACAGCATCTCAGCCAATGTTGGTTGGGCGGTGTTTATTGATCGGGGTTTGCATAGTCTTTATTCTCAGCTAGAAAATGCTGGGCAAGAATCACATGGCGTGCACATTAGATTTCGAGCGGCAGCATGAATTCATTCTATTCTGATCATGGTCTTGTGCGGGTTCAGTATAAACAAGGTTGGCTACAGGCTAATGTAGCAGGTATCTATCTATCATTTGACACTCGTTACTTTAGAGGCATTTTAGAGCTTGACAGGCCAGCGCTCTCTCATCCATTTTCCGTAGCGGAAGATGAGGAAGGGCACGGGCACGAAAGCGAGCGAAATAAACCCCAACAGTGAGGTGCCCCAGCCGATGCCGAGGCTGGCGTACATGGCCGGGGCTGCCAAGGGCAAAAAGGCGCCGATGGTGCAGCGGATGACAGCGAAGCCGGCCAAGGCGCTGGCGGCGTACTCGGGGAAGGCGTCGATGATGTAGGCGTTGGCCGGGGTCCAGACGCCGATGATGCCGGCTGAGAAGGGGATGATGCCGATGACGGGGACGATCCAGTGGGCATGCTTGTCGGCGGCCCAGCCGTACCAGAAGAAGCTGACCGGGATGAGCATGGCGAAGTAGGTGCAGTAGGGGATGCGCATCTCGGGCTCGAAGACGCCGCCGTTGGCGCGGGTCATGCGGACGACGGTGCGGTCCGAGACGACGGCGAAGATGGTGATGGAGACGAGGTAGCCGATCATGAGGGAGAAGTAGGGCAGGCCGGAGACGCCGAGCGACCAGCCGTAGTTGCCGCGGAAGACGGTGGGCATGGTGTTGAAGAGGAGGTAGAGGCAGCCGTAGTTGAAGGCGATGTAGACGGAGATGCTGAAGAGGATGGCGGAGCGGAAGAGCATCTTGATGGGCCGGGTGAGCCCGAGCAGCAGCACCTGGCCCGTGGTGGGCACCGGCTTGGCCGGGTCGACGTAGCAGCTGCGCAGCTCCGGGCGGCCGAGCTCCCGCCGCAGCCTCTCCGTCTTGCGCCGCATCAGGACGCGCGCGTTGGTCTCCTTGTTGCCGACCACCATGCACGCCACCACCACGACGCCGGGGACGAAGGAGATCCAGTTTGCCCAGCGCCAGCCGATCGTCTCCGCCACGAACCCACCCACGACCGGCGCCAGCGACGGCCCCAGGATCGGGCCCATCATCCACACCGTCGTCGCGCGGCCTCGCTGCTCCACGGGGAAGAGGTCCGCGATGATGGCGCCGCCGACCGTCTGGCACGCGGAGCCGCCGACCGTCTGGCACGCGGAGCCGCCGACGCCGCAGAGGAAGCGGAACGCAATCAGAGAATCGAGCGAGGGCGCGAGCGCGCAGCCGACAAGCCAGAGGCAGAAGACGAGGTTGGAGGCGACCATGACGGGGTTGCGGCCGTGCGTCTCGGACAGCGGCGAGAGCACGAGCGGGCCGACGGCGTAGCCGAGCAGGAAGATGCTGACGGGCATGGCGGCGAGCGTGGCGCTGGCAACGCCAAACTCGGCCTGTATCTGGCCGAGCGCCGGCGCGAGGATGGAGGAGGACCACGGCGTCATGAAGGTGATGGCGGAGAGGAGGCCGATCATGAGCCACTTGCGCGAGGCGGGGAAGTTGAGCGGCATGGCGGGGTCGTCCTGGGCCTCCCACCCGACGACGCCGTTGGCGAGGTCCATGAGCGGCAGCGGCGCGTGGGGGAGCGTCGCGGCCTCCTTGGTCTTTCTGCGTGAGAGCCGGCTGAGGGCGCTGCGCTGGCTGGCGTTGGTGGCGGTCCTCTGGACGTCATGGCCGAGGTGTTCATTCTACACGCGGTGATGTATTGGCATATGACGAGGAACCGGGGGCCGGGGACCGGGAACCGGGGACTGGCACCGGGGATCAGGGAGTCAACGTACCCTTTGAGCCTCAATATCGTCACCGTATTCATGTATCGGTGAAGGGTGTGCCTCCGGGCCCTTTTCTTGTATATGTTGGGTGTCTACTACCGTCGACGCCTCCGTTTCGTCTCCCGAGATGGACGGGTTCTGGTCTGGCGAGACGGCAGGCCGCCCATTGCCCGCCTTCCAGGCCATTTTCGGCCAAAAGGGGGCTCTCTGAGGGAGAGAGGGGGAAAGAGATCACGCCCAAGCCGTTGTGTGTGGTGTAAGTCCGCGGAGCGGGGGAAGATCGCGGTGTGTGGTGTGCTGAGTAGTGGTAATGGACGAGTTGCTAGGGTACCTGAGAACTCGATGCTGAATTGAAAGGCAAGGAGAGTAATACTTGTACTTTCTCCCACAGACAAAGGATAAACTGAGGAAGCAAGAAAATAAAGAGGCCCAAGGGGCATGGGGAACGAGTTAAATGCAGCATCCATCCATCCATCCATGGGGCCGTCCGTGTGGCTGACAAACGTTACCTCGCATGCATCTACGGGTGGTTCTCAGTTGGGAATCCCCATGCCCTATATCCGGCCGCTGTGGAGAATCTCGCTTTTTCGGCCTTTTCTCCTCTGCAGATTTTGGGCTGAGCCACCAAGTTCAAGTCAGTCCAGTTATCTTTGATCACCAGCGCCAAGCTCGACATGGGTTGGGTTGGCCGTCGGTCCCCAGGTTTTCCTTCACCCCGGCCACACACCTGCTTACGCAAGGGTTTGACTGGTGTGAAAAAAAAAAAAAAATGTTGGCATTGTCTCCGTAGTCATGTCGGTAATTTCTACGGCTTTTTGGCGCGGAATTACGGATATAAGCCTGACCTTGCTTGTATGGTGTGCATTCTGGCACACCAGCCGCTTACCGCGACTACCTGAAGCGGCAAGTAGTCGGCCGGGCCAGACAGCTCTCTCGGCCGAGGCAACGCGGCAAACAACCAGCAGGCAAACAATTCGGTTGGCAAAGTCTAATAATTTCTTTTCAGTATTTTAAAGGTGATTCTTCACACCTTAAATTGTTTGTGGCAGTATAGAACCCGGTAGCGGTATTTTCTCCGCGTCATGACCTGCACTTGAATCATGCATGCATGCCTGACACTTGCGAATGCGGCAACCCGAAAAAAGCGCCTGGTTGGGTTTTTCTGGAATGAAGTCGAGAGGAGCTCAAGGTACAGGCATCAGAAGATTCAAGGCCGACGGCGCAGGGCGCAGTTCCAGCAGTGGCAGGGTGCCCCAAGATGCTGCCGCCAAAGCCAGCTACTACATTTCGCCGTGGGTATTCGCACAGCAGGATTGCCGGCATGGAAGAAATTAGCAGTGGTCCGCGCTTCACCCCAGATGATCGATAAGCATGTCTGCTTCCCTGTATTCAATCCATTTCTGGGCGCTGTCACCCTTGTACCTGAGGGCCTTTGGTCGAAATTGCTGAGACAGCGTTCAGTTGTATGCGTCGCATCCTCGAACTACTCGGCCGTCTTCCGCTGGCCTGGCGGAAGATCAACCAGCGGGAGGACAGAGAAGAAATAGAATGTATCCGGCCGCCTTATTGCCGGCCAGGAGGTCCGGCAAGAAGATGGGAAAAGTCCCGATCCCCCACCCTTATATTCCGCCCATGTCTCTCGGTGCAGATTTTGGGCATACTGGCAATGCGCGATGATGGCCTGGGTCCAACGTCGTCATCGTCGTCGTCGTCTTTTTTTGCTAAAAAGAGAGACGCGATTTAAGACCAGCCTCTTGGAATGCGGTAGTGTCTTTTGATACGGATGACTCTTCATACTTGGCAGGGCAGTGAATATCACACTTTCTTCCTTTGCACTTACACTCACCACATCAATCCATGCTCGCGCGCCCGTTGCTACTTGCATGGGCTGGCTCCATCTTATCCAGGATAGCATTAGAAAGATCTGTTTGCTTTTGTCTGAGCATATTTAAAAGTCCCAGGGTTTCATGACGGCGAAAATCCCTTTAGTCACGTATATATACGTACATACATTGGTAGGTGTATGGGAGGGAGGCCTGGTGCCAGTCCGACGTCAGATAATGCAACTTTGATATGTCCTGTGCGATGCACCGGCGGGAATACTACCAGACGTGAAACAATAAAATCAACTCATTTAGCAAACGGACCTTGTAATCTTTCTGCTTTTTTTGCTTTGTTTGGTTTGGTTTTTTTGGCATGAAAGAATATCGTGACGAGTGTCTGTCGCCTCTGACGGCATCAGGTATCCAGGTACCTGGTGGTGGGGCACTGCCGCTACAGCAGGCAACCAACTGCGCGGGGCTGCGAAGCTACAGGTAACTAACCAAGAAACCAATGTAGGTAGCATATCCAAGCTTCAGCTTCATCTCTTCATCTCCAGCTCCCGCCACGCACTCCTGCCATTAACCACTCATTCCAAGCAAAACCAGTCGCAATTTGATTGAAGCTGCATAGTAGAATACCTACCACCACCGAACATGGAGGCTAGCAACCTCAACCCCCTCATCTCGAGCCAGAAGAGCTCGCAACTCCATGCCGTGCTGCACCCGCTCGTGCTCCTCACAATCTCCGACTACATCACGCGACATACTCTTCGTCAACAGTCCGTACCCATACTTGGCGCTCTCCTCGGCCAACAGAATGGTCGCGAAATCACTATCGAGCATGCATTCGACTGCCACCTGATCGAAGCGCCAGACCAGGAGGGCGGCTACTTGCTCGACAGTGATAAGTTCTCCGCCAGGCTAGAGCAAAGTACATTTCTCCTTCACCCCCTACCCTTCTCGCATTGCTGACGCTAGTTACAGTGATCACCGTTCACAAGGACCGCCAACTCGAGTTTGTCGGCTGGTACACGCTGCTTCCTGCCGACGGTCCAACACCGACAATCTTGCCCATCCACAACCAGATTCTGCAGGGCTGGAACGAGTCTGCCATACTTCTAGGCTTCCATCCTCAGGAAGTCCTCCTACATTCTGTCGGCGGCAAGCTACCACTCACCATTTACGAAAGCAATTACGAAGCGGACGAGTCCAAAATCGACAACGATGGCGAAGACAAGAAGATGGATGACGGCGAACCGCCCTTGAAGCTGAGGTTCCGAGAAGTCCCATACTCTGTCGAGACGGATGACACAGAAATGATCAGCATGAACTATATCGCAAGTGGTGCGGGAAACGCTGCCGCTGTCGCCTCCAAAGACCCGCAGCCCGCGCGATCTGTTGAGTCAAATGGCAAGGGCAAGCGTCGTCTGGTCGAGAGCGAACGGGAAGACTCGGCCGAGGCTGCTCAAGACGATGAGACTGGGGTAATGCTCACGCGCGAGGAAGAGGAGACCCTCGCGGCCCTCACTGCCAAGGCCAATGCCGTCAAAATGCTGCAATCGAGGATCCAACTTCTCACAGCATACCTCGACAGCCTCCCGGATTCCTTTGGGAACATTGAGACGGAAGACGAAAGCTCCATGGATACTGATGCTTCTACCGTAACACCTTCCTTGACGGTCTTGCGGGAGATCAAGGCACTGACGGGCCGCCTGGGGCTGGTGATTCCGTCAGACGAGGAAGCTTTCAGAGAGGAGATGGCATCAGAGGAGAATAATGTCAATACTATCAACCTGTTAAGCACCCTCATGCAGGCCATCGGTGAGGTGCGCGATGTCGGCAAGAAGTTCGCCATCGTGCAAACAGGTAAGAACGCTCACCAGCGGGGCCGCGAGTATCCTGACACGCCGTCGTTTCAACTGCCAGGCACGAGTGACTTATTCATGTAAAACGGCAAACCAGTTGGTGATGGACACGAAGACTAAGAAGCACAACATGGCATGGCGTTTAAGAGATTTACACGGAGCTGAAATACCAAAGCTAGACCATAAGTACTGGGAAATGATCGCAATTACTTTCACATGATGCTGCAACTAAGCAGGATAGGTCATTGTCACATACATAACGAGCTGATATGGAAAGCAGAAAGAAAAGAGGTCCCATTCAGTCATTACCGCAAGCTCGGATTTTCAGTCCAGCTAAAAAGAATGGCAAAAAAACTGCGGCCAGTGTGACTCGAACACACGACCTTCAGATAGGTATCTAATCCGTAGGATTGAAGTTGTACTTCAGTCTGACGATCTCCCAGCTAATCTATGGCCGCCGAGTTATTTCCGAGCCGCTTATTTTTCTTTATACGGATGGTCAACTTTTTCACGTTGTTGGTTGCGCCGGTTTGTGACGTTTGTTGGCCGTGCCACACAGTCGAGATGGAGGGTGATCATCCCCTCTATGTCAGACAGGTCTCTTCCGTCGGTGTGTCTTTATCAGTAAAAGACCCGATAACGAAAGTAAGTGCGAGCCAACGAGCCGTTCGTAAAAATTACCGATATGGCTTCCGTGACAGGCCTGTACGAGGCAGCAACGTACATAGTTGGCTCTTCGTTTAGCGTCGAGTAGTAGCTTATTTCGTCATGGTGTAGAATCAGGGACTTGGTCGAGTTAAAATCAGAAAGATACTTCAAGAGCAGAGAGAAGGGCGGTTGAGGAGTATTATGGTGTAACTTGTCCCGTTGTCCCCCTGTTGCCCAAAAGTAAGGAGCCCAAGTTCACGACGCCCAAGGCCGCGCTGGCCAGAAAACAACCCGCCAACCGACAACCAGACCCACTCTCGGGCGGGCCAGACCAAAAAAAAAGAACTTGCGGCCAGTGTGACTCGAACACACGACCTTCAGATAGGTATCTAAATCCGCAGGATTGAAGTATGACTTCAGTCTGACGATCTCCCAGCTAATCTATGGCCGCGAGTTGTTGGGAAAGTGATTAGCTATTTTGACTTGTATACCCACAACCGCCGCCAACCTCAACCGCCCCCCCGTTCACCAACTACCCTACAGACTTGAGAAGTCGACAAGTATCAGCAAACCATGCCGGGAATTCGCGAATTTCTGCTTGGCAATCAAATCCGTGCTGTATCTGGTGTCTCTTTGGCTGTTTATAAATTGATTTCTGGCGTGCCAGGGTGTGGCTGAGCTCAGGAAGGGAGCGACAAAACCTTCCACCATCACAAAGTTGAAAGACAAGACAAAAACGGACTTGCTCAACCGCAACGCTGCTACTACATAGCTTATCCACACATTTCCAATCACCACGGAGAATTAAGCAGAATACAATTCAAATTAAAGAATTTCACTGTGGCTAATTGAACATTAGGCGAGGGAGCTCGCTCTCGCCCGACGCAAAACCCATCCCATCACAAATTTTTATGTGTTTCCCTCCCATACTTGCTTAAAAGGTGCTCGTGGCCAGGCGGCTCGCCGCGTTCCTAGCATCGATGCGGTCGTCGTCCTCTTCCTCCGTCAAGCCCGCCAAGCTGGCCCGTCCGGCCGCGCCGCCCGCATCCTGCTGCGCGTCATCCGTCTCGTGGTCCTCGGGGAGCTTGCCGAGGAAGCTCGACGAGGTGCTGCGGTTCGACGCGTCCGCGCGGCGCGGCACGCCGCTCCACGCGTCGCCCTTGGGGCCCTGGCTGGCGGCCAAGCTGGTGCGGCGGATCACGGGGTGGGCTTCGCGGCCCAGTCGGCTGAGGCCGCCCGACGAGTCAATGGCGCGAATGTCGGCGCGGACGCTCTCCAAAACGGACAGCGTGCGTCGCTCGGCTTCAATCTCGCGCAGAACAAACTCCCGGATGCTCAGGCGCAGGTCGTTGGATGTCCGCGAGAACCACTTGCGGCGCTCCTGCAGAAGATTCTGGGTTACCCTGTGGGTCTTGTTGTATAGGTAGGCTTCCGTCTCGCGGGCATCGTCAAGAGCCGCAATGGCCTCATCAACCTTTTCACGGCGCACGCTGCTGCTAGTCTTAAGGCGGTCAGCGGCATTAAGCTTGCTCCTCGTTGCTTCTTGAGCCTGGATAAATTCTCTGGTGAGGATTTGCCGGTTTGTCAAGGTCTCCTTGACAATAAAGGCATCTTGCGAGTGATATTGAAATGGGTCGCCAATAGTGGATGCCTCGGCGGTAGCCTGCGCGGCATGGTAATCTCCCACATTTTGGATAACCTTGCCCAGCTTTCTGTAGGCATTGGCCAAACCAGGGTGGGGTTCTTGCACATGCATACCTCCGAGCTTGACTCCAAAATCAGACTCGGCCAGGCCAAGACCTGCAAGAACATTGTCAGCATTGTAGATGTAGTCCTCCGGTGTCGCCGCATACCTCGCCTGGCCTTGACCAGCTTATCAACCTTGTGTCCGGCGTCCATAGTACCAAGATAAAATAGTTTGACGGCAGGACGTGCATCGGCGAGCTCGGGCGTATCGTCAGGCGGCGGCGCAAACTGTTTGAGAATCTTTCTGCGAACACCTGTGGCAGGCTGCTTCATCTTAACCAGTGGGCTGTAGCCAAAGTCCGACTCGACGAAAAGGATCATCTCGTCGTCTCTCATCAATGTCTCGCTGCTGCATACATAGTTGAACCATCTTTGCATCAGAGCCTTGACCCGGGTCTCATCCTCGTCGGTTCCCGCGCCGGCCGAGGTGACGGCCGGGGGGACGGCAGGCACAAAGGCATCGGGGTTGGCGGAGATGAGGTGGTCGGCGAGCTTTACAAACTCGGAATGCAGGCGGCGAACATCGCGATATTGGGAGGTACGGAATCGAGGAAGGTTGGTCTGCAGGTCGTCAGCAGGGCATAGGTAGGTATAGGCAATCGCCAAGCACATACATAGACGTCAAATCGCAGGAGCGGGTCTTTCTTGCCAGTGCGCTCGAGACCGGTAATCTTTGCTTGTAGTCTGTATTGAGGTTGCACCGGTCTGTGAACCGGTCCTTCGGAAGGCGGCGCGGGACCTTGATTGGGCTCACCCTCGTGCCCCTGGGGCGCGAAGCCAGAGTGCTGTTGCGGTTGGTGGTGCTGCTGTTGAGCGGGCGGTGCGGGCTGGGAATGTATCGTCTGGCTAGCCTCAGATTCTTCATGGCCCTGAACCGTTTCGCGGTCGGTCTCGGCTTCAGTCTCCGAGGCAGTGGTGGCAGTTCCGGGCCGCTGGAAGCCGTCGGCGCCGAGAGCTGGGCTGCCTAGACCATTGGAGTCTTGCGACGAGAAGGGAAACGACGAGGAGGAGCCCTCGTTGGGCAGGCTGGCAAAGGGAGGCGGGTTTCTCTTGGGCGAAGAGGTTGGGGAGTTGCCCCAGGGTGAAGCTCCCACCGGATCGTCGGTCTCGTGGATGGATGCGCTGTAGTCCATGGTAGCGGCGGAGGGCTCGATGACGGATGAGTGGTGCGGAGTCGCTCAACGTTCGTTGGGGACGGTCTGGCGCGGTTAACCGGAGAGGTGCTCGTCGCCGCGCGGATGAGTAGGGCGGGGGGTCTCGCGCGTGGCAAGGAGGCAGGCTGTGATGCGTGCCGGCGTGTGTAATTTGGCAATTGGGCCCGGCGGTTGTGTCCGTGACGCAAGCTGAGAAGGCTGGTCGAGTTGGCAACTTGGTGGCGGCACTGGGTGGATGGGATGAGCTGCTGCAGGCGGGTCGCTCGGCGGAGCTTTCTGGCCTGAGCCGCCTGACCACTGACGAGCCGCCCGGGGAAAGCACTGGTGTCATAGTTTAGAAGCCTCAGGTTGGGAGGGCCTGAGATATTCTACCGAAAAGTTCCTCAAAATACATACGATTACTTGTGGAAAATCACAGCAGATTTAATTTTCTTGTTTCCTTCTCTTTCTTCTTATCTATATATTCTACCTTCACAACTTTTTCATAACTTGTTGCCTTGTCTCTTACCTCTCGGTAGGCCTTGACCCAGAAACAACCACCCGCCTGTCCTGATCAAGTTTAGGGCGGGGCAACCAGCCAAAAAATTGTCCACCAGGTTGACCGGTTCAGACATTTTCTTCTTCGCAAACATACACTGCACCTCTCTTCCTCTGAATCAACCTCAGACCAGCTCACAATGGGAAAGAAGCGATCTAGAGAACAAGACGGACTGTCTGGAGGTCCGTCTGCCAAGTCTGCCGACAAGATGGACGAGGACGACAGCGACGAAGAGGTAACCATTCGCAGCCATCATAACTCTGTGTAGTCACTGACTTTGCGCTTCCTAGGATTTTGACATGGTCGATGTCGACTTTGAATGGTTCAACTACGATCCCGAAATTGACTTTCACGGCGTCAAATCCCTCTTGCGACAGCTCTTCGACGTCGATGCCAGCCTCTTCAACATGTCGCTCCTGGCCGATCTCGTCCTGTCGCAACCCACAATCGGCTCGACTGTCAAGGTCGACGGCAAAAACACTGATGCCTACGCAATGCTTTCAGTCTTGAATACCGCTGTTCACAAGGATGCCGACACCATGAAGGATGTTCTGCCGTACCTGGTCGAGAAAGCCGGAACCAACGCCGCTCTGGCTCCCGTCGCGGAGCTCATCAACGCTAACAAGCACGTTGGCCTCATCTTTTCTGAGCGCTTCATCAACATGCCCTCTGAGATTGCTCCACCGCTGTACTCCATGCTCATTGACGAGGTTGAGGCCGCGGTCGAGGACAAGGAGCCGTACGAGTTTTCTCACTACCTGATTCTCACGCGCACTTACACCGAGGTCGAGTCGACGCTCGACATTGAGGACCGGAAAAAGAAGAAGGCCAAGGAGGAGGCTTCCACATTTTACTTCCACCCTGAAGACGAGGTGCTGCAAAAGTATGCAGTCGCCTTTGGTGGATTTGCCTACACCAAGGAGGGCGACGCTGTCGCCGACAGCAAGCGCGCGTTCCAGGAGATGGGAATCAAGGCCCAAGGACACATGATTCTTATTGAGGCCGCCAAGTTCTCGGAGGCAATCAAAGCAGTCAACGATTATATAAATCCCGGGAAATAGAGGAAGCAAAACTAAAATAGAGAATAAATTTTGTATATATGATGACAGTATGGCTACTCGTAACTTGGGATCCTTATGCTCGTGACTATGCGGCAGGCTCAAGGCGCTGCATCAAGTATTCTACTTCGACCTCCTTTGTCAAGGGAATAACATACTTTTCATACATGGCAGCGACGGCGTCGACGTCAATCTTGATGTGCGACTCGGAGCCCTCCTTCAGACCGGGATCCTTGCCGTAGGTGCGGGCCTTGAGACGCAGGCGCTCAAAGATCTGCAGCTCAACGGCGCGGTTGGTGATGGCGTCGTCGATGCCCTTGCGGTCGCCAGCCTTGATGAGGGCGGTAAACTTTTCCGTCTCAGAGCGGAACTTGCTCTCGGCGACGAACTTGCCAAAGTGGATGCGGCGGGAGAGGGCCTGTAGGCAGGCGATGTCGCAGGTGGCAGCCGAGCCGTAGTTCTCCTGCGTCTCGCCGCGGTCGCCGTGGCCAAAGTCGGGGCAGACGGCGGGGAGGAACTTGTCCGTGTAGAAGTCCTTGATTTTGTCGTTGACGTTGACGTCGTTGTCGTGGAGGATCTTGGGGTAGCTGAGAGGTTTGAGGATGGGCTTCTGCACGGCCTCAGGGAAGAAGGGGTACTCGTCGGGCGACTCGTAGCGACGGATGAGGGACTGGAGCTTCTCCTGCTCGCTCAGGTACCAGTCGAAGAAGCTCAGCTTGCTGTCGGGGATGTCGAGGGCACCGGGCATGTAGATGGTCTGTCGCGGAGGATTGTGAGCAATCAGCGTGCTCTAGCCAAATCAGCAAAGTAGAGCAGAAAATCATACCTTGTTCAGGGCAAACTGTACACGCTCAATGAGGGCGAAAATGATGGTATCTTCCAAACGGCTGCCAGAGTGAGTAAAGCGCATGAGGGTATGTGAGCGGCACGATGAGCATACGTACATGAGCTGGTAGCGGATGCGCGACAGGTCCAACGCCTGGGAGCCATCATTGAGATCGACAAAGGAATCCATGGAGGGCGATGATTGTTCGTGAGATGTCGAAAATAACTAGAGGTTTGAGATTGAGTCGTGTTTGGCCAAGGCAAGGCAGAGACAATGGAGGGGCAATTTTCTCCGAGCATCGGCTGCAAGACCGCTGAACTCTGCGGCGTTGCGCATCCAACAGCGGGCAGCATCAGCGGGGGTGTCGCTATAGTTTTGCGCTATGGGCCCTATAATCCACTGAAGGTTGCTAATTATACGGATAAAGCATCACCAGGTGACGTTCAGTAAATGGCGGTTATCTTCCTATGCGACCTATTGACCGTGTTCCTTGAATTAAACTTGAGCATGCCGGCGGCCCTCTGTTCTAAGAGTTGAGGCAAACAGGCAATGAACAGAAAAGAAGAATAAGAAGAAAATGAAATAGTAATAATAAGCGAAATGTAACGAGCAGCCCAAGTCTAACCAGAACTCTTTGTCTGGCCCCTCTTAGTTGCGCTGCGAATGAAGCTGTACCTGGGCTTTAGGTAATATTTAACAGAACAATTCGCAACTGAGCGAGAGCGAGAAAGGCAGAAAGATACGCCGGAAAGCCGTAACTGAATCAAACCATGAAATAGCAAACAGCGATAATGAGAACTTCTTGGTTGTAATTCATTTTGCGTTGGCCCTTATTAGTTTCCAGTGGGTGCTCTTACTCAGTCATGCACCTAGCACGACAACTGAGTACACTAAATAGAGCTTCAAGTGGCTGTTAATTAATAATTGCAATCTAATATTGGAATCTTTAGAGACTTATCTTTTTCTGCTTTCCTTGACTTAGAGTAACTATTCTATGCTTAGAAGGAGAGTAAGTTGTGTTGGCAGGTCCGTGTAAATGCCTACCCAGAGACCTTTTCCTGCTGTAAAAAACCGGCCCCACAATAGCTACAGTGCTTGGCCTCGCTAAAAACAAGCTTCCAAGGTTCGTCCAGTGAGACACCAAGATGGGACCACTCAAGCAACTCACTGTCGGGCAGCTGATTATAGCGCGCTTCAACGAGACATCCCTGCTCCCGCGCTCTTCAAGCAGCCCTCCCATTGGCACTTGGCGCTCTCAAATGCGAGGCCACCCTTTGTCGCAAACTCCCTCTGACTTACCTGCTCTACCTGCGCTGCAGCTTTCGCCAAAGCCCATTGACCACCGCACAATTGCAGCTCAAGCTCTACGGCCGGAGCCATGGCTGATCCGGAAAGCCAATACGATTTCGCTGATGATGGTCCCGACGACGACCAGTCGCTCATTTCGGTACGCGACACCAACATCGCCTGACCATCGTTCGCCGTCACCCCCTGGTGTCGTGTGATGGTAGCGCTGTCCTTTGTAGGCCACACTTTGTTTGCTAACGCGTCTCCTTCTCGTCGCTGTCATGTCACAGACCCGCGGATTCGAGGCATTCGGCAGAAAAGTGACAACCACCGCCAGCCACCTCATGGGCCCCGTCAATGCCGACGGCGCATCGATTCACTACCAGGCTGCCATGGCTGAGGTGCATAAGCAGCTCAAGAGGCCAACGGTTCAGCGCAGCATGTTCGCCATGGCAAGGACTACGCCCACCGACATCGTCCGCTCCAAGCTCTCCCGATCCGAAATCCAGCATCGCGCCCTGACGGCCCTCCCTGACCATCTCCTCTCCAACATTCCCGACAACGAAAACAGCTACTCGCTCTTCCAAGGCTTCCAGGCCAGCTTCCCCGAACTTACGGACGAGGGTAAGAAACATCGCCGACGTGTCTCGAGAGGGAGAAAGCTCCTCGAAGATGGCACAGGCGTTTCCGAGACGCTGCAACTCAGCCAAGCCAAGAAAGAAAAAGCCGCCATGATGCACGAATTTGACTTGCTGGCTGTGCGCAAAAACATGGCCAGTAGCGAGATTCGCGAAATAGACAATAAAATCGCCAACCTACATGGCATGCGCCGAATTATTATGGAAAGACTGGCAGGCTTGGAGCAGGAGGAAGCGCTGCTTGAGCATGATAGTAAGCCGCTCTTTCGGTCTTGCTGGCCTTGACGCATCTAACATTCCGCAGTTCTCGACGTCGAAGGAAGAGTCGAGGCCGCCCAAGCACTCGTTGACGAAGCTGAGGAAATTGCAAAGAACACCCCCACGAGAGATGAAGTCGACCTCGTCGGTGATGCCGACGACCACGACCACGAATTCATGTCGCAATCAGTCTATGACAAAATACCGAGCTCTTCCGCTAGCACACCAACGAAGAGGCCCAAAAAGGTTCGCCGCCGAAAATCTATGCCCATTTTGCATGAGCATTTCGAGCCGGGCTCCAGCATTCGCGAAATCCGAGCACACAAGGACACAATCACCGCCCTCGACTTCGACGCGCCTTTCGGCGTCATGGTCACTGCCGCCCTCGACGATACGGTTCGCGTGTGGGATTTAAACGCTGGTCGCTGCATGGGCCACCTTGAAGGCCACAACGCGTCCGTTCGCGCATTACAAGTTCAGGATAACATCCTGGCTACCGGCTCAGTAGACGCAACAATCAAGCTATGGGATCTCAGCAAATCACACTACGACCCGCAAGGTGCCAGTGGGCACGGAGAAGAGGACGAGGATGCCATCGCGTTTGAGAACCCCAACGACCACCACGTTGAACCGCCTCAGGGTAGCATGGATGACTGCGAGCTCTTTACATTGCAGTCACACGTTGGAGAAATCACGGCCCTTCACTTCCGCGGCGACTCCCTGATCTCGGGGTCTGCAGACAAGACTCTGCGTCACTGGGACTTGGAAAAGGGCCGCTGCATCCAGACGCTGGATGTCATGTGGGCAGCCGCTCAGGCTTCCGCGAACCCCAACACATCCGATGCGGCTTGGAGACCAACTGGACGCTCACAATCCAGCTCGGCTGATTTTGTTGGGGCCTTGCAGGTGTTTGAATCGGCTCTAGCGTGTGGTACCGCGGATGGTATGGTACGTCTGTGGGATCTGCGCAGCGGACAAGTACATAGAAGTCTCGTCGGCCACACTGGGGCCGTATCGTGTCTTCAATTTGATGACGTACACCTGGTGACTGGAAGCTTGGACAGAAGCATAAGAGTAAGTTCAAGTAGGCAAGGCAGACCTTGAGGCATCAGTACTGACCGGATAATAGATTTGGGACCTGCGAACTGGGTCCATCTACGACGCATATGCATATGACAACCCTATTACGAGTATGATGTTTGACGCGAGGAGGATTGTTAGCGCTGCTTGCGAGGATGTTGTCAAGGTGTACGATAAGGTAGAGGGAAGGCAATGGGACTGCGGCGCGGGCGTCACGGCGGCCGAGGAGGGCAGGAAGACGTCCATTGTAGAGCGTGTGCGAGTAAAGGACGGGTACCTGGTAGAGGGCAGGCAGAACGGTATTGTCGGCGTCTGGACATGCTAGAATAGGGGATCTGGTTGGCTCTTTGATATTGACAGCCTATAAATGTACAATTTACTGGTATTATAACATGGGCCAGAATTCGAGCCGTGCACGCTTATGATTACTCGCGAAGTTGTTTCTCAGCACATACGCAAGCACTGAAACGTAAGCCGAGTACTGGGGATATTTTATTCATTTTCTTCTCATCGTTCATTGAGCTGGTGCCAACTGGGGTAACTCGATTAGCATCTGCTATAAAGCGTGGGGTGATCGCCCAAGCTCTCTGGTGGCGCCCCGCTAAAAGTGACAGTTGACGGTCAGAAAGTCCCGTGAACCTTCCTACTTCCGTCACCAACTTCGCGGGCCGTTCTGGTGCGCATATGGCCAATCTCTAGATATTCCGAGACCAGAGAAACATAATACCGCCCGACAAGACATCACATGGATTCCTCGCCGCTCATCAAGGCGCACGACCACGCGCAGGCCGCGGCGGTCGCCACCCGCCAGCAGTCCGCCGACACGACCGTCGCCATCAACGAGCACACGCTGGCCGCGGGGGAGTTTTCCAACGCCGCCCAGCGGACATCCAGCATCGAGGCCCTCCGCACGCTCAAGCTCCTCGAGGCGCACCACCAGCGACTCGCCGAGCTCCTGAGGCTGCCGCCCGACACCCACCCGCACGAGGGCGACGAAAAGGCGCTGGGCGAGAAGGATGGTGCTGGCGGTGTCGCTGCCGCTGCGGCGGACGGCCTCACCTCCTCCGCGGGGACGTCGCCGCGGTCCGCCGCGTCAACGCACATGCCGGGGCTCGCGCAGCAGCGGCGCCACGTCGCGCGGGAGATGTCGTCGTCGATCGCGAGCAACCTGGCGTCGGCGAGGGGCATCCGTGGCAAGTATCGCGGGCAGCCGCTGAGCCCCAGCGTCTCCAACGACCAGGCGCCGGGAAACGTCGACCCGCACCCGCGACGGGACGGCTCGCGGACCAAGATGCAGACGCTGATGGACCACCAGCCCGGGAAGCCGACCTGGGTGCCGCCGACCATGCAGGCTGCCAAGTCGGATGCTCGCCACAGGTCTGCCTCGGCGCCGCAGCCGGAGCAGCAGCAAGACCCGGAATTGAATGCCGACGATGCTGGATACACGAGGTTCTACAATACCTTTGGCAGCATTATTAATAAGATATCGGCGCCCCTGGCGTTTGCTGGCCTGCCGCTCATCCAGGAGGAGTCAGTCACGTCGGAGCAAGAGGTGCCGGAGCCAACACCATCTAAGAGAAGACCAAAGACGGTTCCGTCCCCAAGTGCCGAGCCGGATCTGTCCAAGATTTACTCCAAGGCTACGATGCGTGTTCTGGCGCGCGAAGGCCACGCGCCCCACGAGTCCTTCTACGTTGTGCCGACGACCGGCCATACCATGTCCTACGCCAACATTTTGAGCTACGCCGAAAAGGAGAAGCGCCGGCTAGGCAGCTCCGTCCATAGTAACGCAGAGCCCGCCATCGCAGAAGAAGAAGAGGACGACTTTGTAGACGCGCGCGAGCTCCCCGCGGTCCTATCGCCAGGCGCGAAGCGACGAGTCGGGAAGTCATCCTCATCATCACACACCGAACGGCAGCTCAACAACACCATCGAGGAGTTGTACACGGAAAACCAGTCCCTTAAAGACATGCTAGACAAGCTGTCGAAGCGACTGCACACGTTCGAGGCCAGCGCGCAGAGCTCGGCCATGGCGCTGGCGGAGAGCTACCGCCTGATGCGGCCGTCATCGCCAAACGCCACGGCGAAGCCGGACGACGGCGCGGCGGCGGCGATGGTGCGCAAGAGCCAGGAGATGGAAGAGCAGCTGGCGGCCGCGACGAAGCAGATGGAGCGGCTGGAAAAGGATAATCGGAAGATGCAAAAGACGCTGGAAAAATATAGGGAGAAATGGGAGCTGTTGAAAGCTGGGGCCAAGGCGCGGAGGGATGGCCAGAAGACAGATGTCACGGAAGATGATAGTCAGGGCTGAATGAAGGCTATTTGACCAGTAACTTAGCTTAATTTATGATGAGATGAACCCATCTATGTATTACTGCCTGTTATTCTTGTATTGGGATATTGCTTTCGGTACGTACCTGGGTTGAGGCTCCTGCCGCCATGCTGTGCGCCAAGTAGGTGACGCCTAAGAATCTCGCAATACCTTGTGGAGAAGCTGTCACTTGACAACTTCATCTCTTCAACTCATCATTTTTTCAAGTAACCAAGCGACAAACACTACGCAGATGTCATCATGACCAGTGCTCCATTCATTTGCTATCCCTTTGGACGACTTATATACCACTTTCAATCGAGTATAAAATGGCTGCCGGAGGCAAGCGACGCACAATTCAACGTGGATGGTCGGCCATTCAACGACCAGATGCGAGACCTCGAGGCCCGAGCCATGGAGGTCATGCTCAAATACCAAGCACGTTGGCTGTTGAAAATGCACAATTCTTTGACGACCGACACACAGGCTTTTTTTGAATTCTACAATTCGCCTCCGAAGATGTATTATCATGTTCTGTCACAACGCTTACACGACGTTGAGGTTGGCAGCCACGCTCGACTCTACGCTTATCCGCTTGACGCGGTGCCCGTCCACTGGCGACAAATCTACTCTGACGTGCAGATCCTCAGCGCCTTTCTGGCTATCATCAGGCCTCTGGAGGAACAGAGGTCAAAAGAGCACCAACGACAGGCTTTCCTGAAGGCGCTGGACGAAGTCGTCGCGCGGCTCGATCGCGCCCTCATCATAAGCGGCGGAGCAGGGCGCATCCTTGGCAAGACATGGATAGACAAGGCCATGGAGCTGATTGCTGAATTCTGCACGCAATTCCCGTTGCAAGTCTCTCAAGCGGAATTCTCCTTCGAAGAGCCCTACGGTCGTCCCCGACTGACAAGTCCGTGTGAGAGACACCATGGCTGGGACCTTGCTCGGTTCGAGATGTATATGAGCCACGGTCTATTCAATGCCTTGGAAACAGGTGCGATAGGACCCAAGCCGGTTGTATTTACGGACTTGACGGGAGGCGGATGGCCTGCACTTCTGAAGTGGTGTCGGCCGCAGTATCTCTTCCATTTGACCTTGGGCGGGCGAAGGCTGGTACCTGTAGAAATCGGACGTAGTTATGTCGATGATTCGTGGGGCCAGGAGCTCATGCCATTCAAAGAGTTTGTCACCCGCTTCATTGACAGCACCTTGACTGTTACTGGTGTTGCGAGCGCCGCCTCTGGCCTTGCGGATAGTCGCCCTCCCTCCGCGGCACAGACTGGCTATCTTGCGCAACATGATCTCTTTCAACAAATACCTGAACTTCGCAATGACATCCTAGTCCCGGACTTTTGCTGGGCTCAGGTTCCCGCCCTCGACCCAATCACCGGATACGAAAAGCAGCCAAAGCTCGACATGCCGCGGCTCAATGCCTGGTTCGGCCCGGCCGGCACCAACTCACCTCTCCATACAGATCCGTACCACAACCTCTTTTGCCAAGTCGTGGGCACAAAGTACGTGAGGTTGTACCCTCCCCAGGCATCGAAAGCAATGCGGCCAATGGCGACCTCTGACGGCGGCATCGACATGAGTAACACGAGCAGCATCGACTTGCTCGCGGTCGAGGGCTGGGCCGGAGCTGTTGATGACAGCAACGAGGAAGCTGAAGAGCAATTACGTGAGATAAGAGATAGCCTCAAGGGCGTTGAGTTCTTTGAGTGCATCCTTCAGCCCGGCGATACACTGCTTATTCCCATGGGGTGGTGGCATTTTGTGCGGAGCTTGAGCGTCAGCTTCAGTGTGAGTTTTTGGTGGAATTAAACTATCCCCTTGATCGAGTGTTGTACCACGAGCTTGTATGAATAGAAAAGCAGGGAGGATATTCGTGATGATACCGAGGCGAGAGAGGTTTGATATTCACACTAGAAGCGATTCGGCCGCATAGCTGATTTTACGACATTCTACTTGAACCCATCTCATACCTGATCAGAGTGGGTTTGAGACACAGTGCACCAATCTCAGAATCATCATCAACATAGCATGTGTGCATATTGGCACTCACAAGCTCGTCCTGTAGCTGTGTTGCGCAAACATTACATTCAGTACAAGGACGGCCTACCAGAAAAGCTGGGTGCTCAACAAATATGGAATTATCATTTGTTCTTATCCTTACGAGAGACCTCGCTGCAGCTTGAGTACGTTCAAAAGACTCAGCTTATATAAAGAAAAAGGAAAATATCAAAAATCATTCAACTCCTTCCCAATGACATGGTCCGCACCATCTTTTTCGCCCACCACCCGCTGCTCTCTTTTTTTGGTCTTTTGATCTTGGTTTTTTTTTTCCTTTCCTGCTTTCGTCACCAATCGAGGGGCTCGCTGATGGGCTCGCCGCGGTTCGTCTTGGTCACCGGCACCGCCTTGGCCGCCAGCTTGCCGCCCTGGCCCTTGCGGCGCAGGTACGCGGATCCGTCCAGCCAGGGCGTCACCTCCGTCATGCGGCGCTCAAACGCCGCAATCTTGTCCTCCATCTGCATGGTGAGACCAATGTCGTCGAGGCCGTTGACTAGGCAGTGCTTGCGGAACTCCTCCACGTCGAAGCGGCAGATGGCGTCGCCGGCGGCGGTGCGCAGCACCTGATTGGGCAGGTCGACCTCGACCTCGCGCCCGGCGCGGGCCTCGGCCGCTACGGCGTCGAGGTCCGCCTGCACGGGCACCGCGATCGGCAGCATCCCGTTCTTGAACATGTTGTTGAAGAAGATGTCGGCAAAGGACGGCGCGACGACGGCCTTGATGCCAAAGTCGAGCAGCGCCCAGGGGGCGTGCTCGCGTGAGGAGCCGCAGCCAAAGTTTTCCCCGGTGCACACGAGGATCTTGGCGGCGCGGTAGGGCTCCCGGTTCAGCACAAAGGCCGGGTTCTCGGAGCCGTCCTCGTTGTAGCGCAGCGCGTTGAAGAGCGCGCTGCCGAGGCCGGTCCGCTTGATGGTCTTGAGGAACTGCTTGGGGATGAGCGCATCGGTGTCGACGTTGGCCATGTCGAGGGGTGCCGCGATGCCCTTGAGGGTCAGGAACTTGGCGAGGCCGGCGCCGGCGCCGGCACCATCGGTGCTGGTGGCGGCGGCAGCGGCAGCCGCCTCGGTGTTGGTGTGGGGCAGGTTATCCTCGGGCTGGTCGGCGAGGGCCTCGCGCTCCGCGGCGTCGTCGGCGATGCGCTCGTCGGGATGGGGCTTGCCGACGGCTCCGGCGGTGGCGGGCGGCTGGCTGGCCGCGGCGTGAGGGCTGGTGGTGTAGTCAGTGAGCTTGCGCACGTCGGTGAGCTTGCCGACGATCCCGGCGGCGGCGGCCATGACGGGGGACATGAGGTGGGTGCGGCCGCCGGCGCCCTGGCGGCCCTCAAAGTTGCGGTTGGACGTGCTGGCGCAGCGCTCCTTGGGGCTGAGGATGTCTGGGTTCATGCCGAGGCACATGCTGCAGCCGGCCTCGCGCCACTCGAAACCGGCGTCGAGGAAGACCTGGTCGATGCCCTCGTCCTCGGCCTGCTTCTTGACGAGCCCGGAGCCGGGGACGACCATGGCGCGCTTGACGTTGGGCGCGATGTGGCGGCCGCGGACGACGGCGGCGGCCGCGCGCATGTCCTCGATGCGCGAGTTGGTGCACGAGCCAATGAAGACCTTGTCGACGGGGATCTCTTCGAGCGGGGTGCCGGCGGTGAGGCCCATGTACTCGAGCATGCGCCGGCCGGCGGCGCGCTTGGACTCGGTCGCGAACGTCTCGGGGTCCGGCACGACGCCGGTGATGGGAATGACATCCTCGGGGCTGGTGCCCCAGGTGATGGTGGGCACAATGTCCTTGCCGTCAATGAAGACGTCAATGTCGTACTGCGCGCCGGGGTCCGACTGCAGCGCGCGCCAGTAAGCGACGGCGCGGTGCCACTCTTCCGAGTCGTAGCGCGGCGCGAGGGGGCGGCCCTTGAGGTACTCGAAGGTGACGTCGTCGGGGGCGACCATGCCGGCGCGCGCGCCGCCCTCGATGGACATGTTGCAGATGGACATGCGGGCCTCCATGCTGAGGGCGCGGATAACGGAGCCGCAGAACTCAATGACGGCGCCGGTGCCGCCGGCGGTGCCGATCTTGCCGATGGCGTGGAGGACGACGTCCTTGGAGCTGACGCCGGGTGCGAGTTCGCCGTCGACCTGGATGCGCATGTTCTTACTACGCTTAGTGATGAGACACTGCGTCGCCAGGACGTGCTCGACCTCGCTGGTGCCGATGCCGAAGGCGAGCGAACCAAAGGCGCCGTGCGTCGACGTGTGCGAGTCGCCGCACACCAGGGTCGTGCCAGGTAGGGTGAAGCCCTGCTCCGGACCGATGACGTGCACGATGCCCTGGCGCTTGTCGCCGAGGCCAAAATAAGTCAGGCCGAAATCCTTGACGTTCTCCTCGAGGGTGACGCATTGTGTCCGGGAGTCGTCTTCCTCGATGAAGGTGGCAATGTCCTTCATGCCTTTGCGGGACGTGGTCGGGACATTCTGCGCAAAAGAGGAGCTATGGTTAGTGTGTCTGGTGCAGAAGAGAAGAAGAAGATATCGTAGTATGCTACAAGCGGTCGAGTTCGACTTACATGGTCGGTGGTGGCGAGGGTGCAGTCTGGTCTGCGGACGCTGCGGCCGGCATTCTTGAGACCCTCAAAAGCTTGCTGATTTTTTTATTAGCTTGAATCTGATCGTCGACGGCAACTAGAAGAGAAAAAGTATCTTCGCGGAAGAGAAATGGCGTACGGGAGAGGTGACTTCGTGGACCAAATGGCGATCTGGTGGGGGAGTGGTTAGCTTAGAACAGAAGAATAAGCTACCAGCCAAACGGGCCGGGGGCCAAGACGTACCGATGTAGAGCAGGAGAGTTCCATCGAGCTTCTCATCGACAATGTGCTTGGAGAGCACCTTATCGTAGAGAGTTTGCGGTTTTGACACGGATTCAGGCATTGTGGTTGTGTGAGTTGAAGACAGAGAGAATGAGGGAGAAAACGCGGAAAAAAGAAGTAGTGCGCAGAGACGTTGCGGAGGAAGAGGAAGATGGAGGAAAGAGGATGTGAGTTTTGGTGGGGTTGATGATGTCGGGGACCGCCAAGGTATCTAGCCAAGGTGGTGAAATTTTAGTGTAAGAGGAGGCTTGAGAGCGTATGTGAATGGAACGCGATTGGAGGAAGGGAGATGTATGGGTGTTGGTGGTGGTGAAGAAGAAGCTAAAAGCCAAGCGATCAGCCACGACAATTAGCAGTGGCAGGAAGCAAAAAGCGTAAAGACAAATGAAGAATTTAAAAGAGGATTGGAAAAGAGGGCTCCAGAGCTCTTTTATGAAACCCCGTTGCCACGCAATAACAAGGGCTAGGCGAAGAAGGTATTCGCAGCGCCGGCCTCGGCGGCTCCGATCATCGGAGAGCCTGCCCAGCAGCACAGTAGGCGCTCCGAACCGGCGCTGAAATTGTTCCCTGCGGGCTTGTGATCGCGGGGGCCGCGTTTGGGCTGGTGGATTGCTAATGCGCCGTTGGCATTGGCTGGCTGGGCACCTCGACTTACTTGTACCCTCCCTGTAACACCCACTATAACTGCAGGGCGATGGGGGGTACGAGAATTGCTCGGCCCCGATGCTCGCTCCATTCACCTGCTCGCAAGAGCATGGACCGAATATTGCAAAATATTGGTCAGATTAATGGTTGCGATGAGAAATATTTCAAGTTCTGTGCAACCAACCTGTACTTCTCCAACGAGACACAACACCAGGTCTAGCTGCTGTACGAGTCTGACCCCTCGTTAAGCTGTACCTCTAAAATGTCCTCGCTGCCTGCACTGGCGTCACTCCGTTACTCCGGTTCTACCAAACGACCTCGAGGTCGTATTACCCAGCCATAAAAAATGTGTTCCATGCGCACTGCTACGAAATCTAGTGTTCCAGCCTCTTACAATTGCCCAAAATGACCATACACATTAGAGTCAGCCTGCAGTGTCAACCCGTCGGACTGATCGAGCTGCATGCAACATGCACCCCGCCATCAATCTACGTCATCAGACACAACACCTCACACCAGAGTACGGAGGATTAAGAAATCAACATATTCATAAAGTAGTGAATTCCTGTCTAAGTATATTTATCTCGTAACTCCTACACCGCATCGCTTCCCTTTCCCAATTTACCTTCTCCTCATCCGCCCGCCCCGCTCAATGCAGGCTTACCATCATCACGTCCACTTCTCATTTACCTACCTTCTCATTTCACCATGGAAAGAGTGCCGATGTGTTGCTCACAAGTGCCCTACCTGCATTAAGCAGACAACCTCCCACCACCGTCAGCACACGAAGCCCCCATATAGCCATCGCTAGGATAACTATCCCACCAGGTACTGCCAAAACTAAAACTAAAACATCCAAGATCGTCGTTTGTTTATTGTCATTTCTCTCCCAAAGCGAAGAGTAAGGGTCAAAAACTGGCCAGACGATTTTGCAGTACATCTCTAACACTGCGATAAACGGACCGAGAGTGCAATCAAAAACGGCACCTAGCTCCGCCGTTTGAGTGACCAACTCCCCGTAGCCGTTAGCGGAACGAGGCGCGATGGCGTCGTCTTCGATGAGGTGCGCTGGAAAGTTTCCTGGAATCTGAACAGCCGTCAGTAATGTTTCATAATCCGTCTCCATCAACCAAAGACCTACTTGGAGGCATTCGCTGCATCCATCGCAGTGATTGCGCTTCGTCTCTCTCTCCGCTGACGCACAATCCGCCACAGCTACCTCCTCCTTTTTCTTCTTCTTCTTCTTCTTCTTCCGCTCTTCTGTGGAGGCTAATTTTAGCATCGTCTTTGGCGCATGCTCCAACTCTGCCTGACTGTGGCTGTTTGGGGTCGTCGGCTCTTGAGTCGAACTGTCGCCTTTTTTCTGGCGCAACTGTAGGCGATTCGCGGCCCTTGTTGTTTTCAAAACATACGGTTGCGCGTCTTGGGCGGAAGTCGTTGGGGCTGGGCAAGTGGTATCGCTCGGTGTAGTTCCTCGCGTGCCCTCGGCCTTCGGTGAAACGCTCGACTTCTTCTCTGGGCAGGATCCTGTTGGTGTCCCCGACTTTTTCGCTACTAACCTGTTGAAATCCTCCAATGGCTTGGCCTTTACTCGCATAGAGCCAGTAGTGATGGTGGTGTGTGTGTAGACAGATCCGTCCCTTGCTATTACTCCTCTCATGCTGCTCGCTGCTTCGTTCGCGATTCTTTCGCCTAGCGGATAAACTTCCTCGTTCTCTTTGCCGTTCTCTGTCAGGTCTAAATCCAGAATCCCATCTCTCAAAATTCCCAAGTCCTGAAGTATCCCTCCGGTTGTCGAGTCGCATCCCGTCTCGTCCATCATCCGGAGAGGCTCCTGGAGCTTGATGATGGGAAGGCTTGGGGGTATGGTGTTGGCTTGATCTGTGTTCTGATCGAGATTCTCGACCCAGGCGCCGACGATATGTGGTTTTATCGAAGAGCTGGTGTTTTCTCTTCTCAACAAATGCTTTTTTGCCATGGTCTGTATGCGGGTCTGCGTATTGGCCATGAGAATATTGCTTAGACTCTTTGTTGCTCGCAGAGAATTGGTTACCTCGCGAAAAGCTTTGCGAGTGGCGGTCCGGTGACCAGTTTTGTTTGTCTGTTCTTCCGAATTGTTGCTGCAATTTCCTAAAAAAGGCTGCGATTTCGAGTTTGCAATGTGCCCTGGGCTCGGCGAGGCTTTGGTCGTTGGCGAAACTCCTCCAGAAGACTCGTACTGTGAAGACGGATCCTGATCAGCTTTTTTGGACCGAGCAGAATGGTCGAAACTTATCCCATTATCGAACAATTCTAATGCTGCACGGGAAACGTCTGCTAAACTTCGTTGATGCGGGGTGCGCATAACAGTGCCACATGATTCTTGGTCGTTCTGGCTATTCGAATCTTGACTTTCGTAAGAGCCGACTTCTCTCTGTGAATCATCTAAATCGATAAGATTTGTTTCAGTTTGGCGCCTATTCTCTCCAGCTCGAGGGCTCGTCGATTCTTCTGCGCATGGCTTTTAGTAACTGTTGGTTCAGATCGGGAAGTAGTACAAACCAGCCAACATTGCAGTTTGCTTCCGCGGCAAACTGTCAACCCCCGGGTCCTTGACAATCGACCATTCCTTCGTGTGCCGCCGCCACATGAGCTGATTAGCCAACTCTTCAGCCTCCTTCTTACTCTTTTCCATGCGGCGGAGCTCTGCTTCGCGGGCCTTGAGTAACATCTTTTTCTTTTCCTTTTCAGTCACCTTCTCATCAAAAGTAACAATCATGCGTTTCGGTCGCACCTGCTCCTCAATTGGTGGTACTGGGCTTAGCTGGCTCCCCTCGCTATCTGTTGGGGTCTCAACGTCCATGCGGCCCGTCTCGGGGTTGACACCCTGGACTCCGAGATAATCGCCGCTTTCTTTCAAAGCTCTTCGTTCTTGACGTGCTTGTTTTCGCAGTCGAAGCACATGGTCTGCTCTCGCGAGATTGCTGTCCAAAACATGAGTAGCAACGGAGTCTGCTCGAGGGGTGAGCATGTAGTCTCGGGCTCGGCGAGACTCGTCAACGGATGTCCCTTGAGTATCATTCTTCTCGGACAACCATTCTGTGCTGCCAGTGTCATGGCTAAATACCATCTCTGGCAGATTGAAGCGCACATCATGCTTCCCGCGCGGCATATCTGGCATCGTTTTGACGGCAGTCTTTCTACTGGGGAGGTCTCTTGCCGTATTCCATCGGACGATTGTATCGGAATGCACACTCCCCTCGTACGAGCCTCCCGCAACGGTAGATCTTTCGCGCCGAGGTGCTGCTGGGTTGCGGCTCGAGTCAGATGCTTCCCAAAAGCCTTTGGTTCGTAGAGTGCCACCTCGTTCGAGTCGTTTGCTAGGAAATATGTGGCGAGCCCATCCGCCCTAGGATGCGGTACGCCTCTTCTCTTCGTGACTCGCGGATTCTCCGTCTGGGTGCGTCTGGTGCTTTTTCAATGCGATTTGTGCGGATGGTGACATCTTGGGACCCAAAAAGTGCGGCATGGTGGCAGCAAGTAGTAAGTGTTTGTAGCTGGGGCAGTTGACAGGACCGGCAGGCAGAGAGACAGTCAGCCAGTAACTGGAGCTGTGGGAGTCGTACTAAAGGAGTGAATCACATGGCCCGTGAGCCAAGTGTGCAATGATGCGGATTTGAAAATACTTTTACGGCTATTCTTATATTATGCACGCGAGTAGTTGAGTAGCCACAGTTATACGCGATGCGGATGTTCATCGAACTTGCCAAGTTTATCGTAAGGCAGGCGAACACCATGGCTTCTTTGTTGGACCGGCAACGCCCGAAAATCACATAGGCACCGGCGAAAGGGTTGATTCCGAAAGCACAATAGGTCATTAAGTACAAGGCAGTGATTTGTATGTCTCAATGATTACAAAAAAAAAAGTAAATGACGCTACCATCTTGGCCGCTGATTTTCTTGATATGAGTATCTCCCCGTACTGCGAATATCCGATGCTGTTGCACTGAGTGACTTTCGGCTTTCTGAGTGCTTCAGCGGACTGCTCGGTCGTAGTCTTTGTTCATACGCCGCCATTTCTCTGGACGTGCGGGGTGATTGTGGCTGGAAAGGGCTGTTTAGATTGTTTAGGCTGTGTGCGTGCCTTAACGGAGAATTTTCGTGTGTTGGGGCTCCAGATAGCGTAGAGGAAAATGGCATATTCAAGGTATTAGTCGAGACAGAGGAGGGCAGGAGACCTGGGGTCGGCATGCTACTGCGCAGACCTGAGCTGCGAATAGTCGGCATTGGACTGAATGAGTCCGATCGACGGCCGGATGGTGTGAAGAGATTCGGCTTAACAGCGCTGGGGCGAAGTGGCGCAGACTCTTCTTCGTCAATGTGTGGATTCTTATGCGTCTTGAAGGAGCGTCGGATCAGCGTGGTTGGCGTGCCAGTATCGACAAGATCCTCCATACTCGAGCCAGCGTCCGTGGATACCTGAACACCGACATCGCGGACAATTGGATGCATCAATGGGTGGACAAACTTCGTATCGTACTCGTGCATGACTTCCTTCTGGATAATGGAGTTATCCTTGCCCTGCTGCGCGAACTTGGAGCAGAAGAGCAACAACTGCGCGGATAAGATAGCCTGAAGAACCAGAGTGTTGAAGACCGTAATGCTGGGGCGGGGATCCAGCGAAGCAAGAGGAAGAAACATGATATACACCAATACGTGCGCTGGCCCGAACAAGCAAAACAAGCGCAGCGAGATTGGTAGGGGATCCCAGACCGCTAGCTCCCACACGTCTCGTTTCTTGTCGGGATGGGCCCTGCTCTCTGGCGTGTCGGGAGTAATCATGCTAGTCAAAAATCGAAGAGGCGAAGAAGAAGCCGGTGAGCCCTGCACCTGAACTCTGCGAGCCGAGGGCGTACCGGGCTGCACATCAATGTTGGCCTCGAACATCCTATACTTGCGAGTCCGCGTTAGAGTGTACACGCCATTCGTGACTGCAAAAACACCCAGACCCCAAACTAAAGTGTTGACCTATCCATCATGTCAGCCTTTACGATGCAGGAATTTTCCGTAGTTGGGCCCATACCACCAGCGACAGCCATAGTGACTTGTCCTCGCCGCCAAAAACGTCGTCCGCCGGTTGCGCCGAGCCCGAGTTTGCGCGCGCGAGGAGAAAGACAAAATTCAGCCCAAGGCCGAGCTGCGTACCCGCGTTCTCAGAGTCCCAGTCGCGCGTCTCCAGCTCTTCCGACAACCAGAGCAAGGAATCCATCGGGTTCAGCACGGCCGAGATGCGCTGAAGAAGCGGTTTGCGGCGCACGAGTCGAGGCATCGCTGCTGTTGTGCGCGCGGGCTCGGTGGCGTCTTCCAAAAAAATCGGAATGGGGATCAAATGAATCTGGAAAATCCAACGGCCAAATACCGGCGACCAGGCGGGTTTAGAGACAATCCTCTGTCGAGGTTGATGCTTGGTTGGAGGAGCTCTCTCGGATTGTTTTGTTTGTGAGCTACCTACCTGGTTGTCAGGTACCACAATGCGGCGCCGCTTTAATCAGTTATGGTGTTCTGCGGGACAAGGCACCCTCCCTGACCAGCTAATAAAGCGGCATCCCATTCCCGGGTTGGCTTCAAGTCTACCTAGTGGGGCGCTGTGGCTGGTGGCTCTGAGGCTGCTGGTGGTGGGCTGCAGCCATGGAGACCAGAGGCAACGACATCACCTCTGCCTTCAACGTCTAGGTCTCTTTTCAAGATTCGTTGTGCGTTAGCTGTCGAACATGGCATCACATGCAGACTTCAAGGACCGCCAGTTTCTCGCCGTAATTGGCGATGAGGTATGCCGCCGGTGTTGCGCTGTTTGGGCAGAACACACGGAGCAACGGTAGCTAACGGTCGGCAGGACTCTGTTACAGGGTTGCTTCTCGCTGGCATCGGGGTGAGTCGCAATCAAGCCAATGATTTTATAATGGCCATGACAGCTAACCGTGTGACAGCATGTCACCACCGGTGGCGACGGCCAGAAGAACTTCCTAGTTGTCGACAACAAGACCGATACGCAAGCCATCGAATCCGCCTTCGAACGATTTACCGAGGAGCGTAAGGATGTTGGCATTGTTTTGATCAACCAACATGTATGGTCACATGCCTGTATTCATCTCCGTGGAAGGGGTTGCTAATCCTGGCCTGGTAGATTGCCGACCGTATACGTCATCGCATCGATACCTACACCGCGGCTTTTCCAACAATTCTTGAGATTCCTAGCAAAGACCACCCATACGACCCAGAGAAGGATAGCGTATTGAGACGTGTGCGTCGTCTCTTTGGGGAGTAGACATACACCGGGTCCGCTCTTGCTGCGATGTGGTTTCCTAGCTATACGACAAGACATACAATATAATCATTCAACACCACGCGCAGGCTTCCGGACGTTCTAACATGGTGAAATGTTTAACCTTGTATGTTCAAGAACGCCGATGAAGAGGATTTTAATCGTATAACTGAAACTATGACTATGGGCAGAGCGCAAAGATATGGCAAGGTAAACAAAACTCGAGAAAGAAAGTCCAGGGTAGTAGGCTGATGCAAACAGACTTCGCTAGCATGAGGCACATTAATCTAACGTAGCAGTCGAGTTACAGCTCGCTGTTGAGGAACCCCAGTCCACCAAGCGCAAATGTGACGGTAGCAGTCAGGCAAGTGATGGGGGTATCGTCGGCGTTGTAGACGTCGGCGAGGACGGTGTATTTGCCCTGGTACAAGTTAGCGATTGATTCGGGTACTGGACCGTGGTCGAGAGGGTAGTCGGACGCACAGGAGGAATCTCGACGGGAAGCTTAACAGTCTTCTCGATGGTTTGTTCTCCTTTCTCGATGGGGCATTTCAAGTCGACGTTTCCAACCTGCTCGCAGAGGTCGGCGGTCTGGGTCAGGAGCTTGATGAGGCCGTACTTGACGGTAAGCTTGACGTAGGCGCCCTGCTCGATCGTTTCCTTGACGGTGCCGCTGGCCTTGATAAGAAGCTCCTGGCCACTGAGGGAGATGTTAGCACATCGAGCGGCATGGGTTTAACATTGAAGGCGGCATGTCTCCATCCCGTCGGACATGCGATGAGAGGAGGGGGAGCTAGCCAAGCGCGAGGGGGAAAACATACGCCTTAGGGGGGTTGGGGTCGAGGTCGACGCTCTCGATAGTGATGAGATCGGCGCTGCGGTCGCCAGAACAAAACTCAAGAGGCGACTTGCCAGGGATCTTGTTGTCGTCGTCCAAGATACTCAGGGCCGTTGCCGGAGCGAGGCAGACGCTGAGCAGGCCGAGAGCGGTGGAGAACTTCATCGCGAGCGGTCGGTGCGGAGCAACAGACGTTCTTGAGATGGAGAGGATGTTTACGGAGATGTGTAGTGTCGAAAGGGAGAGCTAAATGAATCAAATTGCGTCGATAAGCAATACAGTGCGATGACGATAAGTAACGTGGGAGCTTGATGAACGAAGCCTTTATCGCAGCGGCTGGTTGTTGGGCTGGTGCCGTCATGGGACCCAAGACTCCACTCCTATTGGATCTGAGGCCGCCCACTTTGTCAGCCTCCCCCAATGGTGCAATGCAACAAGTTAACAGTGACGGACTGGCTGTTGCACTTGGCGGCTATTTTACAGGATACAACTTATTTCTTTTACGTGAAACGATTCACCAGACAATACGTCGAATAGAAGATTGGGCAGAGTGGGGATAGCTTTATTTGCCTCCTTCCCCAAGATCCTTCAAGGGAGAATGCGGCTGGAATGGGTGCTGCCTGTTGCCTAGAATCGCAGCCCCAGGCAGCAAGAAGACGCACGGGCCCCATAGCACCTATATATTTGCCCTCCTCGCTGATTGCTTTCCTCTTCTTTTTCTCTTTTCTTCTTCATACTTACCTTGTTCCAGTGCCTCGAGATCAAGAAGACGAGGCACTAGTCTGAGAGACCTGCATTGCACAGCGCGGCGTCAACTCATGCTCAATTGTCCTTTGGGGCCATTGGGGGCGTAATTTTTGTTTTTATTCTCTTTCATTGTGCCCCGGAGCTATATGCTGCGACATGAAGAAGGAGCTGTTGGGGAGCAAGTATTTCTGGTTGAAAGCGAGTAATGATGGCAAAGGGGTCGAGACCAAAGTCGGCATAAGGTAGGGGAGGTAGTCAGGCACGAGTTGGGCAAGAAGGCGCTTCGTGGCTCGTTGCAGTGGGCATGGGATGGGATCCTAGAGACGTGAGACGAGCTCGATGGAGCGCAGCAAAAAGACAAGGCATTGTGGCGATCATGGTTCAAGATCTACCATCAAGGCAGAGAAATTTGTACTGATAGGTCGAAAGGCTGATCGTTACTCCCTATTAGGAGGCTGAGGTTGGTGAAGAGCCGGCTCGGCAACGAAGCTGGAGAATGCCAACAAGGCAATGAATGACTGGCGAGCTGCTGACTTCGGTCGGCGTCTACGCCTCTTTACAAACGTCTTAAAGGAAGTTCCATGGATTATCTGATCGTTCGGGCTAGATCGCGAGCAAGGCGTCGGCAGCCGGAGGGCTCATATTGTCGTTTCGCGACTACCACAGACAGAGCTGGTGCGGACGTTTTAACAATGTAACAACAGGTCGGATTCGAAGCAGTAAAGAATTGGTAGAACGAAGCGTGCTGAAGAGCAGATGTTCGACAAGCGCGAGCTCGATAGAGACTGCTTTAGTAGGTGATGTGAGAATCATGCTGTTGTTGTGCCCCTGCTGGCGTCCGGCCGCATTTTTGGTCTTTTTGCTTTCACTCTGGGGTGGACGGCAATGACTATTCGATTTCGTCTACGATTTCTGTAAACCAAAATGGATGTGGCTGTAAGCTGCTAAAGTTGCCACTTCGGACTTACTACATAGTTATGATCGAGAACACTGCTGCACAATTGCGAGCAAGAGCAAGCGGGTCACCGCTGTTGACAAACAGCGACGGCGTACGAGTCAATCGTGATAGGCAGTGTTGGAATTCGCCTCGATCCGACTGCATACGAGTTTTGTATGTGCTCTGTAAAATCTCTACTTATGAGATGAACAAGATGTCGGACAACTGGCGCTCGTCGTGTTCGTGTGCATCGGCTGCGACGGGAAGAAAGGCGACAGAGGGGTAGGCGGGCAGCGAGAGAGCGAAGGAAGAAGGATAAGGACGGCAGCGAAGTAAAGTTGCCGCCAGTGTGGCGCTGGGCTGTGTCATCATGGATATTATCATAATAATATCATATTAGCATGGCACATTTGTTAACACCCCCGCTACGACACCAAGCAACACGCCCCCCCTTCTGTCAGCCCCTGTAAGATTAGTACCGAAACTAAGTAACCTGTGGCGGTCTTGCGCGCCCAGCAACTGAGGTCGAAGTTGCGCTGTCGCAACATTCGAAAACAAACAAAGGCGAATCAATAGAAAACAATTCGGTGGGTGGACTGTGGACCGTCGATTTTTTGGTTCGGAGACGCGCATCTGAGCCGAGGTGAGTGTTGGCGTTTCACAAAGCTGTTGCTCAAGCTGCGGGTGGCATCTAGGATGGGCGGTTCGAGCACAATACAAAAGAGAGGAGGAAATGGAGGAAAAGAGGGATGGATTTCGAAAGAGGGAGGCAGCGAGGGGATGGTCAACACGACACAGCTTTGCTTTTCGCTGGCGCGCATCAAACAGGAGGGTCCTGGCGGCGCCAGTGGGCAGGTGGCCAGCGCAATTTCACTGGCTTCCTGATCCGGTCCAGTGTTGTCTCGCCGCATTCGCCTGAAAGGGTGGCGGCGCTGGAGAGCGAAAACATAGCTCCGAAGGAAGTGCAGGTCGCGTCAGCGGAAAGGGCCTGGTTGCGTCCTGTTGGTACTCCATAACAACCGTACATTGGTGCCGCACACTCCGGCTCAATTCGCATCCGCAACTGGGGGCCATATGTAGATTCAGGTTGCGGAGGAGGGGAAGAGAGGAGCGAGAAGGCGGCTGAGCAATGACAAAATGGACAGAGTGCATCAACGCGCCGAGACGTGCAGCTGCGGCCTGCAGACAGAGGGAGCGTAAAAGTGGAGGCCTGAGGCAGCCATAGGACGACACCTCGACACGCCACGCCCTGGGCGCACGCACAGGACTAGCTATTCGTGGTAACGAGCCAGAGTTGGGCGAGTTTTGAGCATCGAGAAGTCGATAGCACATGATACGGAGACAACCCACGAATTCCCACCGCCTATTCAAGGATAGGTCTAGCGTCGTTTTTGGTTTTGCGCATTCAGCAAACCAGAGACTGCGCTCCGCGTTGGTGGCCCGCTCTTGAGGGGCCTGTCTGGTCGAAGTTTGGAACAGAGCACGTACTGGGTACGGCATGGCAGCGGACTCGCAATGCTGCACATGGGGCGCGAGGGCGGCACTGCGCAATCAATTAATCCGCTGCCCGGCGGGCTGGTTGACTCTCTGTCTGCCTGCAATGCCAATAGCACAGAGGGGATGACGAACGGGGCAAAGGGTCAGATAACAGCGCTCCCTCATCCCCCGATATGCCCATCCCAGGCATCCTGCAAGCAGCCAGCGAGACGACTCAAGACCATCGCCAACCCACCACCACAGCCCGCCCACCGACGGGATGGATTCCTGCTCGTCGTCGCCCGGTCGCTTGCTTCCCCGAAGCATTTTTGGGGGGGAAAAAAAATAAAAGGAAACCCACCATCCTCCTACCTAGTGGTGTGAGGTACCCAGGTACCCACCCCAGCGCGCCATTCATTGGGCGGCGCTCCTCTTGCTGGTGGGATTGCCAAAGTAGTTAGTGAGCGAGCCAGCAGCAAAACCGACCAGGTCGGCTTGTCTGTCTGCGCTGCACTGCACTGCGCTGCGCTTTCCTGTCGCTCCTCCCCGGCCGTCCTCCCCGTTCGTTCCCATTTCCTACCCTCGTCTTCATCACGGTTTCTTCTCGACACCCTCCTCTCTTTCGCTATCCTTACCTCGTCATACAGTCGCATTACTTTCACCGTCAACCTTGTTTACTTTTAAAACTATCGTGTACATCCCCTTTCCGTTTGTCCTTGTCTCCTTGCGACAACCGCATCCTCCCCTCGAACTTTCCTGCCTCGCTCCCTCCTCGAGACTTTTGCCTCATCAACCAACTTTCGCCTTCCGCCACAACACTCACTGGACACGTTGCATGATCCTCTTTCGGCGCTTGCTTCGACTGTCCCAACTTGTTCCTCGCTTTATTTTCCTTCAAGAGCGCGACGCGACCCTGCTGCCCTTCTGGCTGCCGCCACCAACTCGAACAAGCAACCTCGCCCTCTTCTCTCCCTCGCCAACACGAGCTGCAACAACGAGCCGATCGCCACAACGCCGCTTCCACTGGCCATTGCCGCAGGCCTTACAATCTTGCGACCGGATTTCGAAGCGCTCGATCCCCCTTGGCACGCGTCGACCAAGGCGTCGCCATGCTGTCAAGACCGCGAGCGTAATTCGATTGACGAACAACGTCCCTCCTGCAATCTTCCCAGCTGTCTCCCCCTACGACCGACTCCCAGATTATGACCGAAAATCCTGTACCGCTGCCAACGCAAGTCGCGGCTCCCAGTCAGACCTCCCTTACCTCTCCTGCTAGTGCCCACCCTGCCAAGGAGGACGCAGAACCTAGCGCTGAGACTGCCGAGGAAGAACCCTACACCATCAAGTGTATCTGCAACTTCTCTGACGATGACGGAAACACGATATATTGCGATAACTGTGATACATGGCAGCACATTGACTGCTTCTACCCTGACAACAGGGACGAGGCCATTCGTGAGGACTTTTCCCACTCGTGTGCAGACTGCAAACCTCGCCCCCTGAATCGCCAAAAAGCCATCGAACGAACGCTGCGATTAAAAAATGCCACTGCGCAAGAGGAGGATTCGCCCGAGAAGAAGGTCAAGAGGCCACCCTCCACCAAGAACGGCAAGAAGCGATCAAAGCCCTCGGAGCTGTCTTTGAACGCAGCAAACGGCGGGACCGAGGCTGGCAAGCAGTCCAACTTGGCCGCTGATAATCAAGCCAAGAAATCAAAGTCCTCACACAAAACTTCGCAATCTGTCAGCTCACAGCCGTCAAAGCGCAGTCCCTCCTTCGCCAACTCCCGTTCTAATCTTGCACACCCTCCCAGCCCTGCCACAACTCCACCTGACCTCCCCGACGACTTTCAGATTCATCATTACTCCGCCGGTTTCTATTCTCTCTACAATGAACACGACGTCCCCGATACACATAATAATGCCTTTGCCAGCCTGGCCATTCCCACTGCTCTGTCGCGCTGGTTGCGAGAGCCCGATGCGATGAAGCAAGAGGTGGGCCGAACTCATACCGATGTCTTCCAGGAGGAGCCTGCAAATTTGGATGACAAGAGACCGAAGCTCGAAGTCAAGGATGCTACTCGCTCCTTGGAACAAGGCACAACCTTGCGATGGCGCTTTGTCAAGTCCACTGCTCCTATAGAGAAAGACGTACCGCTGATTGAACTCAACGGCGAGATTGGGTTTCAGAAGGACTACTGCGCTGATCCAGAGAATCTATGGACCGATCTATCATCACCACTCCCCTTCGTTTTCTTTCACCCCGTCCTGCCCCTCTACATTGACACGAGGAAAGAAGGCTCTCTTGCGCGTTATGTGCGCCGCAGCTGCAAGCCCAACGCTCAACTCGATACCTATTTGTCCGGGGGGTCTGAATATCACTTTTGGCTCGTTAGCGACCGGTATATTGCTGCTAACGAACAAATCACATTACCATGGGATTTTCGGTTGGAAAAAAGTGTCTGTGCCAGGTGGCTGCACCTGCTAGGATTGAGCGATGACGAGAGCGTGATACAGGATCAAACAGCCTTGGAAGAGTCCGAGTACATTGCCATTTCGAACTGGATCGACCGAATGCTTTCGGAGTATGGTGGTTGTGCTTGCGACTTGGAAAACAACTGCGCGTTCGCCCGCTTTCACCGACACTATTTCCATGTTCGCGGCCGCGGCCGTCCAAATAAGAAGAAATCGCGCAAGTCTCGCAATCATACAGTGTCCCCGACAAGCACTGGCCAGGCCACCAACAGCCGTGCTGCTAGCGAGGGCCATGGCGACGAAATGACCGATAACCATGCCAAACTCGAAACACTCTCCTTGACGAGCAAGCCTACCAGTCGAGACCCAACGCCAGTGCGACAAGGCTCGTTCGATCAGCTGGGAATTCTCACGGAGCCCACGGATCGCGATAAGCGCAAGGTCGCGATGGTCGAAGACTCTTTCCGTCGCATGGAGCAGCAACCTCCTCCAAGAAAAAAGAAGCGCGTCTCCGATGGTACATCTTCTTCAAAATCCAAGGCCCGCTCAGGCTCCTCGGTATCTGGCGGCTATGTCGACGCAGGCACTTCGAGGAGCAAAACCGGATCTCCAGCCAGCTCGTTATCCCCCAGCCTGCCTTCTAACCCTTTCAAGAGTCCCGCTTTGGTACAACGACCTCGCCAATCGTCATCAGGCTCTCGACCGTCATATTGTGACGCAGGAGTTCAGACAGATCCGGTCGAGGGCGAGTGGTTCAGTGAGCCCTGCCGTTTGTCAGCCCCCAAGAAAAGGATCATCCCGTTATCTCGTCGGTTGCTCAACAGTCGGTATAGAATCAAGGCTGAGGACACGACGGAGCAAAAGCCAACTCTGACAGATGTTGCACCAAAGATTGCAATGGATATTGATGTTCCTGCCGTTGCTCCCTCAGATTCGGAGTACAAAGACAACCAACGAGCAGATGCTTCTCAGCCAGATACAGCCATGCCCGACGCACCGGCGCCCCCGTCGGAAGGGGTGAACGGAACGGCTGATGCATGTAGCACGATCAAGACTCCCGATCTGCGCGTGCAGATGCCACCAGTCCCGACGTTTGACAACAGCGGACTGTCGGCACCTATGGGTACGACTCCCTTGTCAGCCTCTAGCTCGGCGGCACTGTCACCTTTCGCAGCCAATGGCATACCGAGCCCTTTCCAGTCATCTGCTGTCCACAGTGCAATCGCTAAACACAGTCCTGTTAAGAAGAAGCTAAGTTTAAGCGATTACACCAAGAGCCGGATGAAGAAGGGTGGTACGAAGGACTCTAGCGGGCCTGGATCGCTCAAGTCGACTCTTTCGAGCCCAGAGGACATCAAGGTTGAAATGACGACGGAGTTTCAAGGCATTGAAAAAATCGAGGAAAAGGAACCTTTGCCAACCGCGAACGCGAACGGTGGCATCTAAAAAGTGTATTGATTTGGTGTGTGGTGTATATATAATGCGGGAAGCAACCCTGCTGCGCGGGTTGCATGATGAAGATTCGATTGCTGGCTACAACACTTTACGGATTATACCACTGTTTGAGGCGTTCAGGAGGCAAAATGGAAGGAAATCACTGTTGTTTTTATGGCGCTTGACTGGAGACGGTTTGCTTTCTGCGGACAGGGTATTGGATGCGTGGCACTTGGCCCTGGCGACACCAATGGTCTGCGCCACTCATTTAATATGTTGTGTTCCATTATTTGTCTTTTTTTACGTTTTTATTCCAAAACCGGAGGGCTTGTTGTTTCGGAGAAATGAGGCGCGACCCTGGTAAGCTCGTGGCCTTGATCGGTCATAGTTTTTGTTCTTTTGATTGTATTATAGCCACACTATACTCGGACTGGGATTGGCACCTTTCCACACTTTAGCAGCTACAGGGGCAATACATGGTCCAAGAATTGGGCAATTGTCTCTCTTTTGATGAATCCAGATCATTCAAAATCATGATTGTCTCGTGGGTATCATTGCGTCTATTACACTGCATAAAGCGCTATAGCAAGCTGATCTTTGCTGATTATTTTAGTCTTGCGTGTACATTGTCCCTTTACTAGCACCCAGCTAGTGCTGTACCGTACTCCAGTTATCTTCCTTAAAGACGAGCAGTGCGAGTCTGTGTCGGGCAAAGAGGCCAAATAGGCCGAGACCGAGCTGCAGAAGCGTAATCTCGGTCGCAAGGCGATCCTCGCGCAGCGGGCCGCGCCAGACGAGCCACAGATTCAGCAGGGTGAAGTTGCTGGTCTCGACGAAGCGGCCCTCGTCGTCGGTGACGACCCGGAGGAGGCGAAAGCGGCCGAGCAGGCGGAGCCCGAGGGCGACGAGCGGGTGCGGCTGGCGGTCGACGGCCCACGGCGTGACGGAGGGCTCCAGGAAGCCGGAGCGGGCGTTGAAGCGGGGCATGCGGTGTCTCGGGCAGGGGACGAGGCCGAAGATTTGCGGCACCGAGTAGGCAAAGTTGACGAACTGGGGCACGAGGAGGAGGCCGAGGGTCTTGGAGAAGTGGCCGAGGATGCCGACGACGGCGAAGACCATGCCGGAGAAGTAGCAGTAGGTGTCGCCGACGAAGACGCGGGCGGGGTACCAGTTGTGGCGGAGGAGGGCGGCCGAGACGCCGATCCAGGGGAGGAGCAGGTAGAGGGAGAAGAGGTGGGAGTCGGTGGCCGGGTGCGGGTAGGGGGTGGCGAGGTAGAGCGCGTCGTTGAGGGCGAGGAGGAGCGCGACGACGAGGCACTGGGCGACCTCGATGCCGTTGATGCCGGCGAGCATGTTGATGCTCTGCGGGCAGAACATGGCGATGCAGGCCATGTAGGCGTAGTACAGGGGCCCGAGGTCGAAGAGCTCGCCGAGGTAGGGCTGCAGCGGGATGGGGATGACGATGCTGGTGACGTCAAAGTCGACAAAGTAGACGACGAGGATGGGGATAGAGGCGAGGCCAGGGATCCACCACTTGTGCCGCCAGCGAATGTCGAAGAGGTCGTCGCCGATGCCGAGCAGGGCGATAGTCTGCAGGGAGATGATGGCGCCGAGATACGACGCGAGCTGCGCACAAAAACTCAGTCAGTCCAATGGTGTTCTAGGACAGCAGGCCCAGTGCTGGGAAACGCACCTTGCTATGCGGGAAGCGATGGAGGAAGCGCCCCTCGTTGACGTGCTCGACCTTGAGGACGACGTCGCGGTTTCCGCCGCCGCTGGTGGCGGCGACGATGTCCTTGTAGAAGGGGAACGGGATGAAGACGATGACGGTGAGCAGGTAGACGGCGGCGCAGACGGCGCCCATGCACTCGGGCAGCTCCGGCCGGCTGGGCTTGGACAGGTCGCGGCCGCGGAAGCCGGCGCGCACAAAGGTCGGCCCGAGCCAGCGGATCATGGCGTAGCAGAGGGCGAAGGCGGCGCACGAGAGCGCGAGCGACGCGATCAACGGCTCGCCGTCGCCGCGGAACGTGTTGGCCAGCACGGCGAGCGAGGCCCCGGCGACGGTGAGCAGGCTGAGCGTCTCGGAGCGCGACAGCGACGTCCCCGACGAGCCGTGCGCGGCCATGGCTGTGGGATGTGGTTCGGTCGCTGGATGCAGGCTGAGTGTAAGGAAATCGGGAATCTATTTATGAAATGCTCTATCGGTCTCGGCGAGTCGTTCTTTTAGGTTTGGTAGTGCTGTCGCATCGTTTGGACGGCGAGGGGGACAAACAAGAGGGCTGACGGCGGAGGGTGGCGCGAGGCGGGCACGCACGGCAGCCGCAAAGGATGAACTGAAGCTCCTGAAGATGAATGAGAGTAGAGGGCTCAATGAAGCGAGGTAGGCCGTGGGCAGTTTCTACCCTGATGACGATTTAGTGAGGTGAAATGCTTGTGAAAGTGGTTGGAACTGGATGTCGTGGCATCAAGGGGGACGATTAAAAAAGAGGGTCGCCTGGCTTGTGTCAGGACTCAAACGCTACGTAACGGTGAATATGTCGCTACATGATAGTTATCACCTGGTATTCAATTTGATTTCGCCGTAGAAAGTGAATTTCAGAGACACTTTTTTTTTAAATTCTGATTAATAGAATGGCAGCTTTCTGCCGGCATTCCCGCGATAGACAAACAGTTTGCGGGACGTGTACAGAGGGTGGCAGCATGTATTTGTCCCCTGTTAGGTATCTCACCTCTCTGAGGCATCTTAGGTGTTACATATCTTAGGTATTTCACATATCTCAGGTACTTTACATATCTTCGGTATTTCACATATCTCAACTATCCTGACCATCTCAACTATCCTGACCATCTCAACTATCCTGACCATCTCAACTGACCATCTCAACTATCAACTATCCTGACCATCTCAACTATCGTACATGGAATGGTCAGATACCTTTACTTCCGCGCTGCACAGGCTCCGTCCATTTCTCATCAGAGATCAATTTATCCTTGGGCACGAACTCGCATCGACGGGTGGCATGAAGCTGGCTGCAGATTCTGCATTGAGTCTCACCACAGCGTTCGCGCGTGTGTCCATGCTGACAACACTTATCGCACCAAAAGTCCCAGCCGTTGACTTCCGTTGCAAGTTCAAACCCGTGATGCCAATCGTGATATTCTTTCAGATTCTTGCCGAGTCTGTCGAGAATACTTTTAGAACACACAGTCACCGAGAGCAACATGTGACGAGTGAATGCCACGTTGGTGCGCTCAAGTTCTTTAGTGTGTCCACTGCGAACAGAACGCCCAATACACAATATCACTATCTCTGTTGCGGCTCATAGAGCGAAAGAACAAGCGAAGCGAAAGCGAGGAAATGGGCGTCACGCAGCCGGGCACAGAACTGAAGAACCTGGATGAGAATTGTGATGATCGAGGAAGAAAGAAGCTATGGAGAGTGCGAAGGTGGTGGCTGATGAGGGGCTCCATGCTGACTCAGCCAGCGAGGCGCGCCTGCCAACAACCCCCGGTATAAAAATAAGATATCGTCCGCGATATCAAAGCAAAGATGTAACACAATCCTCCTCAAATAATACATAAAGCAAGGTCCGAAGTCTAAATCAAAGTCAAGTCCAAAAGTCCAACAAGTAACGTCGGTCCATCCTCAATCCAATCCAATTCAATCCGTTTACCATCCTCCATCGTCATTGGGCGACTCCCCCGTCGTCGGCTTGAAACCCCAATCCCCATCGGTGGCGTCAGCAACCGGCTTGGCATCCCAACCGTCCGCGACAGCGGCGTCAGCGGCGGGCGCGTCCCAACCGTCCGCGACAGCGGCGTCAGCGGCGGGCGCATCAGCGATGGCGGCGGTCTCAACGGCGGGCTCAGCAGCAGCTTCACCCCAATTGTTCGGGTCATCGTTCGGATCGTCGCGGGGCTGTGGCAGACCGCACGTGGAACGCCAGTTCGCGCCGTCGTCATCAATGGCGAATCTTCCATCGGCGACCTCCTGTCTGTAGGTCTTGGCGCGGGACACCATGGCGCCTGCGAGCAGGTCGCGAGTTGTAGAGTCGAGGGGCGACAGGGGCTTGCTGATGTCGAAGGACGCGGTCACGTTTGTGCGTCTGCACGTTCGGCCGCTGTGATCGCGCTTGCCACGTCTGCAGCAATGGCAGATGAGTGTGTTTTCCCCGATGGCGTCTTTACAACCACGACGCGTGTGACCAGTGCCAAAACAGCGGTCGCAGAATTCCGGGCGTTGCTGTAGTGTGATCAGGGCGTCGCTCTGGCGATGCATAGATATGAGGTTGTCCAACAACTTGCTTCGCTCCAGGTTGCCCACATTGCCGACGTAGATGGTGCAATAGTGGGCGCGAGTGCAAGCCACGTTAACACGGCGGGGCTCATCCAAGAAACCGACTTTCGACTTGCGAGGGAAATCCACGATGACGATTTCCGCTTCATGACTAGGAGAGTCATCCACGGTGCGAACTTGCAAAGCGCCCTCTGGGACGCAGTGTTGTCCGATCTTGCTCACGGGGTGTTTCATCTCAGCGGCCTGTACGGAGTAACCAGTGATGATGAGGATCTTGCACCGGCGTGTGTCATCGTGTCGGCTGGGAATGGGAAGTTTGCGCCAAAGGTCAACGGCCAGCTCCACGCAGAAGCGCGCGGTGGTCGAGCTGGTGTAGGACTTGGCCACCTGCGTCTCGAACATGTCCGGCAGGTCAATGAAGAGACCACAAAAGCGAAGGTCTGGGGAGTATTGCTTGAGGTATTCCATGATGACGAGCTGTGGTTTCGCCAGTCTCTGATTTGCCCGAGCGACTGTCATTTCGCCGCGGTAGAACTGACGAGATGGCCATTTGATTATGCCACCACTGGAGCGATAGTTGGTGCGTAGGTACAAGTCAACCTTGTTGTTTTCCTCGGCACGCTGTAGCAGGCTAACCTCGCGTTGGGCGCCGAAACGATCTTGCCAAACGGTCACGGCCTCGTCTTCGCCGGTCGCGGGGAAGCGAAGGACTTGGTGCTTGCTTGGGACCACCGCATTGGATTGCTGGGGGTCCCCGACAATGAAGGTCGCTGTGTGTGGCCAGCAGGAGGTGAGGACGAAGAATTGGGTCTCCGTCAGGCGTCCGCTCTCGTCAGAGAAAATGAGGGAGGGGACGTATTGGGTGTTATTGCCAAGCGTGCGGGCAGCCACCGGTGTGCAGCAAAGCACTTGAGCGGTCATTGCCACTTCCTCCAGCAGGGATTTGGCGGCTGTCGTCGCACTTTCCTTGCCTAACGAGTACATATGAGGGTCCGTCTCGTATAATTCACGCGCCCGAGCTAACACGACCATGCGACGGTCTGCCGGGTCCACACGCACCATGACTTGGCTGGACAGCGAAATAGGGTCGTTGGCGGCAGTCAACTGCGCGGCGTTCTGTCTGAACAGCTCATTTCGATGGTTGGTGAAATAGCGTTCCGTCATTGGCTTGTCCGGATTCGCAGTCAACTCCTGACGCTTCTTTGGGGGCGGCTTCACAAGGGGAATGAGCTCCGATGAGAAGGTGTAGGCACGCATCGCGACAATGCCGGCCTTGATGAGGCGTTGTGCGGCATCGTCGGCGATCTTGTTGGCTGGAGCCGACCACAGGATTTGGACGCGTTTCTCGCCACGGGGTCTTAAAATGGCCGGGCTAGGTTTTGCGAGCAGCACGAAGCCTTGACGCTTCTCGGGCGCCTTAGGGGTTTGGTCCTCATTCATCTGTGCGGACTGGGCTTCCTGCTCTGCGGCTTGATCTTGGGTGGGCTGGTCTTCCTGCACGGGCTGGGCCTCCTGCTCCGTGTCTTGGATTTCCATATTTTCCCTATCCCACAGCTCCATGGCGTCGAAACCATCTATCGCTGCGTCGACTTCCGCGCGCGTCTGCTCGTTGAGCTGAGTGACAGCAGGAGCGACATGTAGTGCGGAATCACCTTTGGGACGATAGGGGCCACGAAGAGCGAGTTCCGCGATAATGCGCAGCAAACGGCTTTTGCCGGCGCCAGGGCAGCCGCTGACGACAACTTTGCCCGCTTTCGTTTCGGCCAAGACGGTAAGGAGGGAGGTGGGCACGTCATCACGGTCGGCCAGACCATTCAGACTGGGGAAGACAGAAAGGAGATTGCGGTGATACTGTACCGGGAAGTCCTAGAAAGTGCGGATGTATTGCCAGAACATTCCGCCATCTGTTGCGGCTCGGAGTTGGTGCATGATGTGTAGGGCCTTCAGCTCGTGTTTGAGCGTGGCAGAGTCCAATTGCACGGAGATTTGGACGACCACACAACCTGCCGACATTGTGTCTTCAGCCTGGTTCGCGTCCGCGTCGCGCGTTCTTCCACCCGGGGTAGGGAAACACGCGCCGGAGAAGTCTGACAGGTTTTCAGGGTAGGCCGTCAGGGGGAAGGACATCATAAGGTATGGGGCCTTGTACGCTTTGGGGTAGTCAGGCTGAAGGGGGCGGCGAACCAAGAACATGGCGTGATGAAGCGTGACTCCAGGTGGCGGCATGACGCGGATCCCACGGAACGACAAACCTCTCTCACTGTGCCGGTTCTCGCCGTCGACCGCTGGGTGAGCCGTGACCCATGCGCGAAGACGTTCGCGGTAGGAGTCCTGGTCTTCGCAAGACCGGCGACGCAACTGCGTCGTGACTTCATAAACGTAGCGAGCGAAGTCCGACATGGCGACGTCGCTTGGATTGGCGGCCGCCCATTCTCTTGCCGCAGCGTTTGACACGAAGGAGGCTATGGTCTTGCGCATGCTGTTGTAGATGGCGTCAAGGATGATGTCAGCCCGCGTCGCGTCGTCATGGAAAACCTCCTGTTGGGGCCCGCCGTCTTGGCCTTGCTGGTTTGCCGCGGCAAGGGCGGTCGCCTCTTCGCCGAAAAGGGCGCTCAGGGCGTGATTTTCCGCGTCTTGGTAACGGGTCATGAGATCTTCCACGACGCGGGTGATGTGCACAGCGTCGGTTGGGTTTGGCTGCGGGTGGGATTGTGCCTGGATGCCGGAGGTAGTGATCACGACTGAATCGCCGACCGAGCCAAGCAGCTCACGATTTTCGTCAGTGATCTCGACGACCATGTAGAACTCCGTAGCTGCGCCATCGGCGAGAATCTGACCATAGTTCGCCATTTGTTCTTCCTGGGTCTCCGTCCAAGGAGAGGGGAGTTCAAAGAACCTAGCGAAACTGTTCACTTGTGCACCGACGGAAGCCAGTAAATTGTTATGACGCATCTCATCACAAACGCCGGCCAACAGGGATGCGTAGTGATGGGTTTGGTCAAAGAAAAGGCTTGTGATTGGGACAGGCTTAGGCATCACGTCGTGAGATTCAGCTGTAGGGAGTTGTACCGTATCCCCAGTCAAGTCGCGGATGTGCGCAGGTATCATGGCAGCGAACGGGTTGTGCGGAGCAAGGTCTTGGTCAAGGTCAGGCCACATGAACACGTCCTCGCCCTGGCCCGCGCGAGACAGCGTGATGCGGACGACGTCCTCCTGCTTCACTTGTCGCGCCCATTCTCCCATCTGGGTGCCGATCTTTGCGTAGTCGCCTCCGATTTTTGCCACTTCCCGTAGGAAGGTGCGGCCAGGCTGAAAACCACAGCTGTTTTCGGGACCGAAATTGCCATAATGTCAACGTCACCGTCTTCACAGGGGGTGGAGGACGTGGCGTTCAGGGTTGAGTAAAGGTCCGATTGCTCTGGGAATAGCACTTTCCGCCGCGCCGCTGGTGGCTTCTGGTGGGTGTACACGAAATTCTCCGTGTTTATGGGGATGCCCAGGCGGAAGACGCGAATCGTGCCGTGTTCGTGTTCCAACAGACCCTGCACGTCGATGGAAGGGACTTGGTAATCACCCAAAATGATTGACACATCGGTACGGACCCCAAGGCCGATTTCTCGGGCGGCTGACTGCACATGACGCGCGTTGTAGCCCGGAGCCATGGCATCATTGATGTGAACGATGGCGGCGACGGTCAGGGGCGTGCCATAGGGGCGGAAGGGCTTTGCGATGACTTGGCCGAGGGGAAGGCCGGTCAGGCTGTTATAGACGAGTTCAGCCGGCGCGGTGTCGTCCTTAGGGGAAACTTCCTCGCCGTCCTGGTTGGCGTCTTCTTCGTCGGCGACTTCTCCCGCGTCTTCATGCTTGGCAGTGTCTTCATCGACATCGCTGCCTCCGTCCTCGGCGGCTTCGTCCGCGTTTTCTTCTTTGGCAGTGTCTTCATCGACATCGCTGCCCTGGTACTCGACTGGTTCCTCCGTCTCGGCGGGGCTCATCGGAATCTTGTCTTCTTCCGCCATAACGACAGTCAAGGCGGGAATGGTGAGGAGAAAAAAAAGGGGTGGGGGGGCTATGAATCGTAATTGTATTTTATGTGATTGCTGTTGGCCGGGTGAGGTGCAAACGGGCGACGGCCGGCAGGCCTTCAGGGTTGCCGGCCCTAACAGCTGGCAGATCCTCACGAAAACAATTCAGATTGCCGCCAGGTTAAGAAAAATTTTCACTTAAGCGAGGAAGGGAGGAATCAATAGGAAACGCGTCGAATAGTGAAAGTAAGATAGAGAGGCTAGTGATGTCGTGACATGATTGGCGGTCTGACGTTAGAATAACGCTGTAGTTGATCGTAAAAGAATTTTCGAAACTGGATCCATAAGAAATAATGCCCAGCCCGACCCCAAGGGGCGCAACAGGGCTGGGTTCACACGGCCCGACGTGCCTGCCGAGGTGTGTCCGCGCGTCGACGTGGCGACGGACGGCTTTGGTGTCATCGCGAGCGTGGAAGGCGTCCTCGCGAGACAAGGTTGTGTTGCTGTTTATAAAGATCAAGGAGTTTCGGCACATCCTCTTGTAATATGTCCTCAGGTTCCCAACTATCGTATGTCTCATCGTAGTCGAGCCATTTCACCAGGTATTGTCGCTTGCGTCCCACGCGGCGGTGGGCGATGATCTTCTCAATGATGTACTTGTCCGTGCCTTTCAGGGGCCCGGGGGGTAAGGCCGGGACGGGTTCCAAATGTTCGATGCTGAATTCCGGCCGCCAATTGAGGTAGGAGGGCAAGCCGAGTTCCAAACGTAGCGCGGATATACGTTTCGTGATGGGGAAAGGACCGGCACGTCGATGGGACAACTTCGTCTGGTGATTAAGGTGGTAGCCGTCTGCGCCCGGCTTGGCCAACTTAACGTACACCAGGTCGCCCACGTCCAGAGCAGGGGGTGTTCGGTGCTTTGCGTCGTAGTAAATCTTGGTGCGGGCCACGGCCAGCTGGGCTGCGTCCCAGGCGTCGGCGAAACGCGCTTTCTGTGAAGACCCGAAGTCTTCGTCTTCTGCGGTGGCCGAAAGCTGTAGGAAATGACGTGGCTTGCGTCCGTACAGTAGTTCGAACGGCGACAGGCCCGTTGCGCTTTGTATTGATGTGTTCAGCGAGAATAGGACGTGAGGTAGGTAGTTGCGCCATTGCGATGTGTCGTAGCGGCCTCCGATCACCGAACGCAGGCACAGCACCAAGGTCTGAATAGTGCGTTCGCTCAGGCCGTTCGCTTGTTGGTGGTAAGCTGTGGTTGGCCTATTGGTGGTGTTCGAGGCGTCGCACAGCGCTTGCCAAAGGTGCGACACGAATTTCGGATCGGCGTCATGTATGAATTGGTGCGGCATGCCCCACTCGGGATACACCTGACGTATGTATTTCGTTGCCCACTGCTCGGCGGACCAGTCCGTCCGGCCTTCCAGGCATCGAACGAGGCGGGAAAATTTATCGACTACGACGAGCAAGCAGTCGACCCCGTCGTGTTCTGGCAGGCCTGTGACGAAATCCAAACACACAGTGGCGAAAGGGCATTTTGGCATAGGCACAGGTTGCATATTCCCGTAAGGCAGTGACCTCCTGGGCAGAGATTTTTGGCATTCTGGGCACGCTGACACGTATGCGGCGACACGACGGCGCATGTTGTGAAAGAAGACGTAATCACGGAGGAATCCGTACGTGCGCAGAGCTCCGCCCGCGTGCGATCGATCATCGTGCCCAACGCGAATGACTTCATCGATCATTTTCTCAGGTACACACAAACGCCAGTTGTCAGCGTCGTAGAAATAGAGAAGCTTCGAGTCACGCTGGATAGCAAAATGGTGTAATATATCCGGTGCCTCGTTTTGTCGTAAACGTGCGTAGATTTTCCGAAAGGTTGGATCTGCCGGCAGCGCCTGTGCAATGCGAGTCAACAAATCATCGGCGAGGGGAGTGGTTTTTGGCTGGGGCGTCGCCGCTGAAATCGACTCGGTGAGCATCACCTCGACGACGTCGTGAACCGTGGGCAGTCGGGACAGGGCGTCGGCGTTGACGTGAGCGCGACCTTCCCTGTACTTGATCTTGATGTTCCGACGCCAACGTTCAAGATATAATCGCCAATTCACCAACCGGTATTTGCCTTTTGGTTTGCCGTTTCTAATGCTCGCGAACGTATCCCGAATCGCGGTGTGGTCAGATACCACGACGATCTGTGCGTGGTCTAGATAATGTTCCAGCTTCTGCAGTGCCCACACTAGAGCGGCTGTCTCCAGCTCTGTCGCGCCGTAATTTTGTTCGGCTGGTGACAGGCTCTTGGATAGGAACAGTATAGGACGCAGCTTCCCGTCTTCTTGTGTTTGGTGGAGGGCGGCACCGAATCCGCGTTCTTTGCTGCCGTCGACGTGTAATTTAAAGGGTTTGTCAAAGCCTGGGTGTGCCAGCTCGACTGCGTTGACGAGGGCGGTCTTCAGCTTTTCCCAAGCCACTTGGCATTCCTCCCACAGCTGCCCGGCATTGTCATTTTGCCGGCGTATGCGTTCAGCTTCACGACGCAGCGACGGGGTGGAAGTATCCGCGGGGGGCTCAGCGCTGTAAGGGAAAGTGATTTTTGCCGCGTACGAGTCCCGTGCAGGGTTCTTGATTGGGGCCCGCCGAAAACCTTGTGCCTTGAGCCTGTTCAACGGGTCTGCCACTGCGGAGAAATGATCGACAAACTCGCGGTAGTATCCCATGATACCCAGGCCAGCCTCCAGTTCCTTCAGGTTCTTAGGCATGGCTAGGTCTCGTATTGCCGCTGTTTTGTCCGCCAGCGTGCTCAGACCCAACCGCGAGACCCAATGTCCAAGTGCCTGTAGACCGTCATGCGCGATGTGACATTGGGCCAGCGACAAGGTACAACCAGAAAGAGAGAAATTGATCCGATAATGTTATGAAGAAAGAGAAATTCGAGAATGTTGTGCGTGGTGTTTTGATCACTGTCTGCATCCGTTTGCTGACGGCTGCCAGCTGGCAAGGGGTGGCTGGGGTTGCTGGGTGAAGTGAGTGAAGTGAGAAGTTTTCATCGGCGAAGTGAATGAGAGAAAACTTGATTCGGTAAGACAACGGTGTACTTCAACGGTGGACTTCCGCGTAAATGACAATTATGATTTATCAAAAAAGGGGAACCAGCTTTAGCCTCTTGGAAAAGTCCAAGAGGTCCGGAGGCTGGCTAACTGGCCACGTTGGCGGCGTGGCCAGCCGCGCAGGAACCTCCCGGTACACTGCGCATGCGACGGGCGGCTGTTTTGGTGCCTGCCGTGACCGTCACACGAAAAAATCTGCCAAATACTAAGCCTCGTTCCCGTTGCAGTGATATGTCTGGGGTTGTCGTAGTGACATCTTGAGCTCAACCTCTGACCTGAGCTGCATGTTCCTCTTGGTCGTTAGGGTCTCTTTCTTCTTCGGTGGACTGTTCCTCCTGGCCCTCATCGCTTTTTTCTTCTTCGGCAGACTGTTCCTCCTGGTTGTCATGGTTGTCTTCCGCGGAGGAAGGATTGGCACCCCATTCCTTGTCGACAGCGCTCATTTGCTTCATGTTCTGCTCTTGCTCCTTCGATTCGGTGGTTTTCTCTTGCTCAATGCCAATATCGGGGGTGAATGAGTACTTGTCTTTTCCTTGCTCGGGCGCGGCGGTTATGAGAGCGCGTGAGGGTCATGGACGGGAGAATGACTCTGCCCCAATCCTCGTCGACGGGAGTCATTTGGTCATCGATCGAGTCTTGGTCCCGGGATTTATTAGGTGGCTTCTCTTGCTTGACGCCGGAGAAGCAGCGGAGTACTTGTGTTTTCCCACGATCCTGGGACTGTCAGAGAGGCCCAACGAGCGGCCAAGGCTCCAGGATATGGATGGGGTCGAACTGGCGTCCTGTGCCGTTTCGATGACGAGTATGGGGTCCGCGCAGAGTTGATGAGGAGAGTGAATGTCGGGTACAATGGAGGCCATCACACCAGTTTTGTTCATGAAGCCTGCCTCATCGTAGCCGTGAAAGTAGGCTGGGGTCAGAACTTCGGGCAAGGGGGGGCGGGGGCGGTGAACGGGTGACTGTGTAGGCCTCTGAATGATTGATGCCCATCTTTGGGTCCAAGCCCGAGATATTCAGACCGATGGTAGGGGGGTTATGAGTGCAGTGAATTTGAGGATTGCCTGGTGACGGGCTGTTTGATTCAAGGGTGGTGTCTGAGCTGATCAAGCTTCGCGTTCACCATTTTCAAACCGAGGAGGGGTCTTCTCATTGTCATGGCATCTTCATTTTCTCCCGTGTGTGGGAGCGACGCTGCTGAAGCGTAATCTCCACGACGTGCTCTTTAGTCGCGTTTGTGTGGTCCTCTGAGGCACCGGGGCCTAGTCATGAACGAATTAGTATAGAGACGTGACTAAGAATGAATGCGTCTCACCGTTGGGGCAGCACAGAACAGCCCGCATACTGTGTCGCCGCTTTCTGTAGCTTGCCGAACATGTTCAAAGTTGCTAGAACCGCATGCCTCTCAGGTAAAGATTGACGAGAAGGCGTTATACGCAGCGGGACGGCGCGCTATGTGGAAGTGTGGTATGGAGTATGTATATCCTAGGTCGCCTATCCAGCCGGAGGGGGGTCCTAGCAGAAGGGGGTTGTGAAAGAATCAAACTTCGTACACCACACCGAGCAGGAGGGGGATGTTAACATCCCTCTCGTCTTTATTATCCCTCTTATTTTACTTATCCCTGTTGTCTTCCTTATCCCTGTTATCTTTCATATCTTTCTTGTATCTCTTATCTTTCATTATATCTTATTCTTACCTACCCTACGTCTATGTAGTAGATGCGACCTTTGAAAGAGACATCTGTATTGAAGGGTGTGATACACTTTTTTCCGCACGTTCCCTTCCATGGGCACGGAGGACAAAGGTGTTCTTTTTCTGCTGCGAGAGATGGTTTGCCTGGCTGGCAAGGGGGTGTGTGAGGTGCTTCGCTCGGAGGACTCCAGTCACGTAATGATCCCTTTTATATTTTTATAAAGATGGAATTATCGCTGCCTCCTTATAAAGAGCTTAGCGGCAGCTCACTATTATATAGGTGCTTATACGCACCTAATATATATAATATAGGGGCTCTAATAGGTGCCCTAATAGGACCCTAATAGGCTGCCCTTCCTTCCTACACACCGTCCTTAGCGCGCCTATTATTAAGTATATATATAGTAGTGCTAAATATGCTAGGCCTTCGTAGGTTCCTTACGTGTGATTTAGTGATTTTATTTTTACTATTTATTTAGTAGCTTATACTTACTTTATAATTAGTCCTCCTTTTCTTATTATTTAACTATACTACTCCCTCACTATATAGTCACTATATTTCACCTAGGTTTTCTTTTTCTTTTCCTTCTTCTACTTAATATATTTTTTACTTTTATTTTCTTCTTACTACTTCTATATTTTTAAAGTGAATAGGTTTCTACTATTATACTTCTATACTACTCTTTTACTATTCTCTTACTAGGCCTTCCTTTCTTCTTTATTCTTTTTATTAATATATCTTTTACTTTCACTTTCTTCCTACTACTTCTTTATCTTTAAAGTAAATAGGTTTCTACTATTATACTTTTATACTACTCCTTTATTATTCTCTTATTAGGCCTTCCTTTCTCCTTTATTCCTTTTATTAATATATCTTTTATTTTTACTTTCTTCTTACTACCTTCTT